>NC_139036.1:16113448-16133448 GCF_964662115.1 Mustela nivalis
CATCCCAGGGCCATTGGATCATGACCCGAGCGGAAGGCAGGCGGCCGGCCACCTGGCCCGCCCGACTGAGCCATGGACGCACCCCGGACCTAGGAACAGTTGTCGTGCAATGATTCTTTTTTCTCTTTGTTCGTTCGTTTATTTATTTATTTGTTTGTTTGTTTTCCTTTAACGACTTCATTTACTTATTTGACAGAGAGATCACAAGTAGTCAGACAGGCGGCGGGGGGGGGGGGGGGGGAGGGGGTTGGGCAAAGAGACAGGCTCCCTGCTGAGCAAAGAGCCCAATGTAATGTAAGGCTCGATCCCAAGACCCTGGGATCATGACCTGAGCTGAAGAAAGAGGCTTTAAACCCACTGAGGCACCCAGGATCCCCTAGTGCAATGATTTTGACGGATCGTTTAAGAAATGTGAACCGGTGTTCTTCTCTAAGCACCTTCTCCACCATCACTTCAACAAACCTGAACATTTGACAAGGTTGACGTGGGGAATACCATGAGATGCCTAAATTATAACCCTTACCGCTATTTCTGCTTCTATACCTTTGCTTGCTAACCCATGAGGAGATGGAAAGATACAAGCAGACTTTCTATGGACACTCTGTAGCCACACATCCCACACCCAGAATTGAACCTGACAGAATGGCTGCTCCCGGACCCCTCCCCCCGCTCTCTGGGCCAAGAGGAAACCCCCACCCGGAATTGAACGTGACAGAATGACTGCTCCTGGACACACACACACACACACACACACACACACACCCCAATCCAGCTCTGGGCCGAGAGATAACAACCATCTGGCGCCCCGCGGCTTGACAGGAAGAGCCCGGTCAATCCTGAGGTGACACATACCCTGGCGGCGCCAACTCAGCAGTTTGAAGAACGACAGCCCTTTGACCTAACCAATAATCTGTTCCCAGGCTTTTCCCGCTCTGTAGCACGCCATTTTATAGAGTTCTTTTTTGATTTTCCCGCGGTATGCGGCAATTTGTTACAAGATACTATGATGTATGCTAAGTCCCTGCCTCCCCAAAAATAGTGTATAAAAGGTGTTGTGATCCCGAGCTCGGGACCTCTTAGCGTCACCGGCAACGACTGCGCGGAGGTCCGGGTTCGAACTCCCTTACTGTTTGGCTTTGACTCTGGGCTCTGGTGGTCCTCTTTGGGAGTTCTCGGAATTTGGGCACAACAACCACTGTAAAAGCGGACACAGGCGCCGCCGTTCTTCTCCATAGAGTTCGATCGACCCAGGGACGGATATCTAGTTTCCCTTTCTCTGAAATGACCTGGGACACCACTTTTCTGGCCACCTCCTGTCCTGCTCCTCCCACCCCAACAACCTATCATGGGACCCTACCCTTTCACCTGCAGAACGCTTTTCCACTCCTCCCGCCTGGACTACGTTGGCTTGGAGTCTCTGCCGAATCCCAGCACCCAGGCATGTGGTGGCCACCCACAGACTCTGTCCACTCTCAGAGGTGATTAGTCAGGGTAACGCACACAAGCTCTCAGAATACTATGCACGCCCAGTATCATACACGTCCACTCCCTGCGGCCCCCCCCCCCCCCGTTTTGAATGCGTGGATCCACAGAGTGGAGGGATGCGTGCGTGCGTGCGCGCACGCACACGCAGGCACGCAAGCAGGCACGCAAGGATGGCTAGGGAGAGAGGGAGGAAGGACGGAAGGAAGGAGGAAGAAGGGAAGGGAAGGGAAGGGAAGGGAAGGGAAGGGAAGGGAAGGGAAGGGAAGGGAGACAGGGAGACAGGCCGACCACCCGCCCTGTTCGCCTCCCTCCTTCCCAAGGGACCGGACTACTCACCTACCTCCCTCCCTCACGAGGGACCTGCCTACTTACCGCCCCCGCTCCGTCTACCTACACCTTTCCCTCACATTTTCAAAGTGGAAATAAAATTCGCACTCCATAACTCACATACTCTTCAAAGTACACAGTTCCGTTGCCTTTTTTCCCTAAGGTTACTCACAAAGATGCGCAACCCTGCCGCCATTTCCAGATCGTTCCCATCCCTTTGAAAAGAAACACCCTTCCCACCCCCGCCCCCCTCTCCCCTACCCCTGACTCTCTTCACCGGTCTCCCCCAACAGCCTCCGAATCTACCCCCGCCACCCCCATCCCGCCTAGGACTGGGATATTGCGGCTGCCTTCTTCCTACCCCTGGAATCCCAAGGCACTATGCCACCCCTGGCTCTCTGGTTCCTTTTTCTTAGCGTCATGTTTTGGGGGCTCGCCCATGTACTTCCACGAATCGGCGCTCTGCTCCTTTGTACGGCGTTATCGCTCTCCACGATGAGCTTATGAAGATGAGTGGAACGACGGAATGATGTTCGCGTGCCACTGAGTCCCCCTGACCCCTTTTCTCTTAAAACTTTAAGTGGTACTAAAGCAGTACCACCTCTGAAGACAGAACTCCTAGCATCATCAGCAGACACTGTGGAAAGGTGTTTTGCACTGTCTCGCGTGGCCGCTTTCTTCCCTGGAAAAGGATTCACAGGCTATCCTGCACCCCTTAAGGCCATAAGGATCTCCTCATACTCTGCCGTGGTCCTGTGTCTTGGGTTGCGTGGCGGCCCCTTCCCCACGGAGAGCTACCCTCACTCCATCCTCCTACGCTGGCCCAGAAGTGTACTCTGGTTTCCTTTACATCTAAACCTTATCTCAGGTTTGGGTTTTGACAGGACGGAGGGACAGAGGGAGGCCCACATTTTTCATTGACATGGTGGAGAAGGAGAAGATGGGTGCGGGCCTGTGCATATTCTTTTCTATTGTGGGGTGAGCAGAGGATTCAGATTCAGCTCTTGCCAGAAGGGGATCTAATCTCTCCTTAAACAATCGGGCAAAATATCAGGCGAACAGTAAGGGCAAGTAAGGGTAAGAAGAACATAGACAAGATTGGCTCTAGATGCTGGAGTTTCCCAAGCAATGATCTCATCAGAGGCACACAAATGTCGAAGATTTCCAGACACCATGCTTAGGTATGGACGTCATTCCAAAGGTATGGTGCTATCATCCGGTGAGTGTTGTATGCTGTCCCCAGCTCACAGGACCAGTGTATCTTGCAGATACAGTACGAGGCTCATCCCTGGATGGAATTGTGCCAGAGAAAGGGAGACAGCAGCCTGTCCTTGAGCCTAAGGTGTGTTGAAGAGAGTGACTCTCTAAAGTACATTGGGCTGAAGAAGACCAGCTGGATTTCTGTTGGTTGGTCTTGGGTATTTGCGGCTAACGGGATGGGTGTGGGCGGTGGGTGTAGTTTGTGTACTTTCTGAGCAAGGTGAAAGAACTCTTCAAGTGGAAGTATTTGCACCAGGTGTCTGGGAGGATGGGAGGGTGTGGCTCCGTCCCTTTACCAAGAAAATAGGAGAATCCGGCCTTTTAAGAACGAGGCAAAGAGAAGAGTTTAGCTTTGGCCATCGCAGCACCTGGCACCTGGCACCTCCACAGAAAAAAAAATAGAAGGTTCCCAGAATGAACTGAGCTGCAGAAGTCAGCATGAGCAGACCCCACCACCCTCAGCCCCCCCCCCCCCCGTCCCCCACCCACCCCCAACCCGGGCAGGCACTAGCTATAGTCCAGAGCTCCAGATCTGGGTCCACCTCCCCCTACCAGGGCTCCCCCTGCCCTCTTCTCAGCCAGGGACGTATATGTGAGCAAGATCCCAGAAAAAAAATTTCCCCTCATCCACAGATAATCTTGCCAACAGTTTGACCACTTTGCCTGAGATACCAACTCATCTGGTATCACCCGAGCGTGATTTTTTCCCTAGAGACCTGGGGCCTAGTTCACTACTTAGGATGAACAGCACCCCCCCTCCCACCATCCCCCACCCCCAGCCTACTGCTCCCAATTCGACCTGAGGAGGGAGGAGGGGAGGAGGGGAGGAGGGGGGGAGGGCGGGGCGGGGCGGGGCGGGGCCGGGATGGGAGGGCCGCTGAAGGGAGGTTCAGGTTGACCCATTCTAATGGGCCTCATTCAATCCAATCGTTTCATTCAAATGCAGAAAGCTTTCTGCTAAAGTCAGAGCCTGGGGCTTCTCGCCATTGAATGGCGTTCTTCAAATCTCCCAACACTTAGGCTGTGGCTTGCAAACTTGGGGAGGGAGGAGGCAAAGGAGTATCCGGGCCGTGCTTGTTGATAGGCTGCAAGCCATCAGTTGACCTTCAGTCCAGACATCTGCAGAGCTGCCTAGTTATTTGGTAGCAAGGCCTGAAAAGAGATGGTGGCTCAGCAGGGGAAACCAATTCTCTGAGAAACGGGCTTTAAGCTTTCAGCTAGCATCAGCCCATTTACTTTCTGGGGCATGGTTTCAATCAACCCCTCCACCCACCCCCTGCCAAGTTATGCTGTTGGCTATTCTTTTATTTCCTCAGGGGAGGTAGGTTTATGGTAAAGAAATCTCTGTACATCTTAGCTGTAACATGCCTATATGCAGGGCTAAACAGAGGTGTGTGTGTGTGTGTGTGTGTGTGTGTGTGTGTGTGTGTGTGTGTTTGTGTTTTAAGATTTTATTTAGTTTATTTGACAGATAGAGATCACAAGTAGGCAGAGAGGCAGGCAGAGAGAGAGGGAGGAGGAAGCAGGCTCCCTGCTGAGCAGAGAGCCCAACACGGGGCTCGATCCCAGGACCCTGGGATCATGACCTGAGCCTAAGGCAGAGATTTTAACCCACTGAGCCACCTAGGCGCCCCTAAACAGAGGTCTTTAACCGGTAGGCTAAAAGGGAATAGAAACAACAGGGAGTCAGACATGCTATGTTTCCCCCTGTTATAATTTCCCGTGGTCAATCCTTCATTCCATTTCTATGGAACATGGGCAGAGGTCTGCCTTCTGTAACCGCTTCAAACTGAATTAGGGTGCAGTGGAGGCTTTGGAATAGAAGGATCTGAGGCAGAGCTGATCGCAATTTATGGTCCCTTGTGCTAATGGTGGTGCGGGGGTGGGGGGGGGTGCTCAGAGATAGTTCCCTCTCTGAGAACTTGGATATTTCTCTACATGGCATCATTGATTTTATTCCCAAGTACACTTTAAGGAATAGTAACAGTACAGCATAACCCAATAGTCTCATCCTCTCTTAAATCGACCTGGCATCAGTGGCCATCCAAGAATACAGATGAGGGGTGCCTGGGTGGCTCAGTGAGTTAAGCCTCTGCCTTCAGCTCAGGTCGTGATCCCAGGGTTCTGGGATCGAGCCTCACAAGGTGCTCTCTACTCACAAGGGAGCTTGCCCCCCACACACACCCAGCCCCACCTGCCTCTCTGCCTATTTGTGATCTATATCTATCTATCTATCTATCTCTCTCTCTCTCTCTCTCTCTCTCTCTCTCTCCCTCTGTCAAATAACTAAGTAAAATATTAAAAATAATAATATACATATGAGTAAATTAGTCTGAGCCCCTCCTCCGGCTGGGGAAGTGGGCAAAGGTTGTGGTGGGTTAAGGGCTTCTTCTAGCCAAGTAGCTTAGTGTTTGACTTGAATTATCAGGGGCTCTTCTCCTTCTCCTTCCTCTTCCTCCTCTTCTGCCTTTACAGATTTTTATTAAGGAATCTCTGCACCTTGGGGCGCCTGGGTGTCTCAGTGGGTTAAAGTCTCTGCCTTTGGCTTGGGTCATGATCCCACGGTCCTGGGATTGAGCCCTACATTGGGCTCTCTGCTCTGTGGGGGGCCTGCTTCCTCCTCTCTCTCTGCCTGTCTCTCTGCCTACTTGTGACCTCTGTCTGTCAAATAAATAAATACAATCTTTAAAGAAAAAAAAAAAAATGTAATCTCTGCACCCAGTGCGGGGCTTGAACTCACAACACCGAAATCAAGAGTCGCATGTTCTACCAACTGAGCCAGCCAAGTGCCCCTATTTATATGGGTTCTTATTTCCAAAGGGGGGTTAATACAGGTGTAGCAAGTGGAGTTAACTATCATAGACTCTGCCTCATTCTTCTAGCAATCCAGTGGTTAATAAGAGGCACTTCTATGGAAACAAAAGGAAAACACTGGTTACTGGTTGAAACAAGGGCTCAACCCAGTATCTAAGTCTGGACTGCTGCCAGTGAGGTCTCTAGCTGTCAGGCTTGAAGCATCCTTGGGTGGAGTGGGAGTGGGCAGGGCCTATCTAAGGGATTGTTCTGGTGTGTAGGTCAAATGTCTCATTTCGAGTGGCCAATGGAGCAGCAGGCACAAAGACTGTCTATTATGTATGACGAGCTAGTGTGGCCACTTCCCTCAAGTTTCTTTCACGTGGTCGAACTTCTTCTCCAGGATTCAGAGGGGGAAAAAAATAGATAGATAGATAGATAGATAGATATAGATATAGATATAGATATAGATATAGATATAGATATAGATACACACACACACACACACACACACACACACATTGTTTTAGTTCTTAATGGTTGTAAGATAGGAGAATGGTAGAATGTTGGAAACCTTAGTTCACAGAGTCACAGTCATAGAGAATCAAGGGAACCAGAAGGATCCAGGATCCAGTCCAGTTTTAGAGGCAAAGAACAAACGCTCAAAGATAATTCATCAGAACTACCAACTACCAACCCCGAAAGTGTGTTATTGAATTAGAATCTTTCTTTCTAAAGTCACCGTTCTTCCCCTCAAAGATAGCCAAAGGAAAGTTAATTTGTTTGTAAAACAAGTCCAGTTTTAACACAGTTGTTCTAATCATCTACATAAGCAAGGCAAGAATAGCAAGTGACCATATATGGGGTCTTTCTTTCTTTCTTTCTTTTCTGCTTTGATGGAGCTTTTTACAAGGACTTTTAGATTGAACTTTTTTCTTTTTAAAAGATTTTATTTTATTTATTTGAGCGGGGTGGGGGTGGGGGGGACACAGCGGAAGGAGAGGGAGAGGGAAAAGCAGACTCCCCCCGAAGGCAGATGCTTAACGACTGAGCCACCCAGGCTCCCCTAGATTGGACCTTTAAGTGCCTGTTTAAATCCAGGAGCCAAGCCCAAAATTTCCCACCAGATTCGCCTGCAAAATCTGCAGATTTGGGTGAATTCCTCTTTTCCTGAGGCCCTCCAAATTTCCTGAAGTTCCTGCATCGCCATGAGGTGGCACTCTTTACTCAACTGTTAAGGCTAAGGCGACTTCTGTCAGCAAGGTTAACAGGCCAACATTTCCAAGGGGCTTTATGGATCCATAAAGTCAATGAGACCTTTTTAAGCTGTCTCATCATATCTGAGTCTACGCATGTGTCTCTGAAAGATGATATTCCAGGGGCACCTGGTTGGTTCAGTCAGTAGAGAGCAGGACTCTTGGTCTCAGGGTTGTCAGTTCGAGCCCCACGTTCGGTGTAGAGATTACTTAAAAAATAAAAATCTGTTGGGCGCCTGGGTGGCTCAGTGGATTAAGCCTCTGCCTTCGACTCAGGTCATGATACCGGGGTCCTAGGATGGAGCCCTGCATTGGGCTCTCTGCTCAGCAGGGAGCCTGCTTCCAGCTCGCTCGCGCGCGCTCTCTCTCTCTCTCTCTCTCTCTCCCTCTCTCCCTCTCTCCCTCTCTCCCTCTCTCCCTCTCTCCCTTTCTCTCCCACCACCCCACCCCTCTCTTTGGTAAAAAACTAAAATCTGCAAAATGAAATGAAATGAAATGAAATGGGGGGGGCGGGAAAAAAGAATAAAAGCTGATTATCTGTATTGCATGTGGCATTGTGGGCTCCAAAACTATGTCTCTTTAAAATAAAACCAACAACCTTGAATTGGCTTTAAAGCCAAAAAAGTCGCACCTGTGTCCACTAAAAAAAGTCAGTCAGTTGTTTCCCCACTCTCAGGCTCCTGTGGGGAAGTCTGAAGTGGGCTGTTTAGGTCCAGGGGAGCACTCGGGCCCCTCCCTGCTGATTTGCAAGATGCTCCAATTTAGACCTCAGAAGGAGTTGGCCCAAGGGCTTGGAGTGACTTTTGTTCCTTGATAGCGAGGCGGGGGAGGCGGGGGAGGGGGGGGAGGAGGGAGGAGGAGGAGCCGCCGCCCCCGCCCCCGCCGCCGGAGGCACCTGGGATGGCAAAGGAGTTGACCACTCCAGCCACACCCCCAGCGTGCAGAAAAGGGTGTGTGTGTGGGGGGGGGGGGGGTGTCTCGCGGCGGAGGTGAAGGCGGGGCAAGGGAGCCGCTGGCAAGGCCCGGGGCAGATTTAAAGTTTTGGACTAATCTTTTTTTTTTTTTTTTTTTCTTTTTTCTTTTCTTTTCCCGTTTGGCCTCTGCCTGCCTCCGCCTCCGCCTCCGCCTCCGCCTCCGCCTCCGCCTCCGCCTCCGCCTCCGCCTCCGCCTTCATCTCGTTCTGTAAAATAGGCTTTATCTGTAGTTGCTTTTCAGCCCCCTGGGAGTCAGTGGGTTGGGCATCAATCAGTTCAGGTGTGTGTACTTGGGGAGGAGGAAGTGGGGAGGGGAGTGGATTTCGGATTTCTAGTGTAGGTCCGCCCATCTTCCTCCACTTCCTCATTCTTTTGACTATTGGGAAGTGGGGGTGGGGGGGGCAGGTGTGTTCCATTTTTGTCTATCCTTCTCTCTCTGGACCATCGATTGGGGCCCTTTCCTTGAGGCATCTTTCCGAGGGAGCGACAATCCCTCTGAATGTAGGGGATGTCATCCCAGATCATGTGACCTGAAAAACATTCGGGCTTGTTCTTACCATGCCCGATTTTTACAGGTGCCTCCTTTAGACTCAGTAAAAAAATCAAGAGTTCCTTTGCAAATGGATGTTAGCAAAAGCGTCCTGAGGGAGAGAAAACATCTCAGATGTGTAACGCATAGGGACACATAGATACAAACAAGATGCAAACAACTTCTAGCCTTTGTTTCAGTCTTACTTGTGGAGAGGTCATGAAAGACCAGAGGCTCAAAATCCACCCCTTGGCTGAAAACAAATCCAAGTGCAACATAGCATGGCCACCTATGGATCCCATCCATCAGTTGTTTTCCATTTCCAATCAAAACACGGCAGGTTCTGTGCAACAGCTGCAGCAACAGCTGCAGCAAGAAACAAACCAAATGAAGACCAGAGCATCTCCCTGAGCGTTGGGTCCTCCCCAAAAGCTGGGCCTTCACTGATGGAACTAAACGGGCTTCCCAGTTTCTAATAGCTTAGTCTCCTAGCAGCCTTCCTCTACTTGTGCACGCAATTCAAACGTGTCGAAAGAAGCCCACTTGGGCCATCTGAGACTCATGGTACCCTGAAATGGTTCTGTTTATGCATTTGACAGAGAGAAACAGCGAGGGAGGGAAACGAGCAGGGGCAGGGAGAGTGGGAGAGGGAGAAGCAGGCTTCCCGCTGAGCAGGGAGCCAGATGAGATGGGGGCCCGGGGTGGGGGTGGGTGCGCGCGCGCGCGCGCGCGCGCGCGCACACACACACAGGATCCCAGGTGCCCGAGATCATGACCTGAGCCTATGGCAGACCCTTAACGCCTGAGCCACCCAGGTGCCCCTGGGTTACTGTTTCTTAAGCGCTTCACATTCCAAAGAACCTGTGTGCCAAAGCGGTATGGGAGCGGGAGCGGCGGCACACAGGAGACCCGTTCTCTCCCTAAGCTACAAAAAGCTCAGGGTCCCCTGGTTGGTTCTCCATAGAGCGCACTGATTCTTAGATCTGAGTCCGGAGTTCCAGCCCCACCCCGGTTGTAGAGATCACTTCCACAAGGACCAAAATAGCAATGAAGAGCTCGATAAACACCGTGCATGGCCTCTGCTGCTCTGCCTACTTGGGCTCTCTTTCTCGCTGTCAAATGCAGAAGTAAAATCTTTAAAATGAAAGAAAGAAAGAAAGAAAGAAAGAAAGAAAGAAAGAAAGAAAGAAAGAAACATCCTTTTTTCTTTCTTTCTTTCTTTCTTTCTTTGAGAGAGAGAAGAGAGGGGGACACACAAACACACACACGTGTGTATATATGTATGTGTGTATACACACATATGTGTGTGTATACACACACGCACGCACACACATATGTGTGTGCGTGCACACACATGCACGCACACATATATTCTGCGCGTGCAGAAGCAGGGGAAAGGGCAGGCAGAGGGAGAGGGAGAAGTAGGCTCCCTGCTGAGCAAGAAGCCTGATGTGGGACTTGATCCCAGGAACGTGGGATCATGACCTGAGCCAAAGGCAGACGCTTAACCTTAAGGGACTAAGCCGCCCAGGTACCCTGTGAGTGACATTCTTATCTTCAAGGACGGGAAGTTGAGAATGGAAAGGAGAATTCTGGACAAACTGATCTTGTTTGTTTGTTTCTTTCTTTCTTTCTTTCTTTCTTTCTTTCAGATCTGTATGTTCCTTTAGCCTCCCCACGTAGGTTAGTTACTCTTCCACAATCGCCTCTTCTTGTTCAACTCAATATACCAGCAACTAGGATTTGCTCCTTCTCAGGGTCTTGGTTTCCTTAGGAGGGCTTTGTCATGTGACACTTTCAGGGAACAAATTTGTAGGCTCCTTTTCCTGTTACTCCGTCTCATGTCAATGTCATCCTTAGGGTCTGCCACAAACCCTGAGGTAAAGGGTGTGCCCCGGTGACGTCTTCCTTTCCAGCATCTTTGAATTCTCCCTCCTTCATGACCTTGCTCAGCTCCCGCCCCCCTCCCATGCCAGAAATATGGGTGATGGCCTCTCAAAGCTAAGCATACTCTTACCGTACGACACGGCAATCTTGCTCCTTGGTATGTATCGATGACCCAAATGAGTTGAAAACTGAGGTCTGCACAGAAACCTACACGCAGACGTTCACGGCCCCTTCACTCGTAATGGCTTGAACCTGGAGGCAATCCAGAAGTCCCGCAGGAGGAGAATGGATACAGAGAGTGGGGTACATCCAGGCCATGAACTAAATGGTTTTCGGGGCTTTGGAAAGAGATGAGCGAGCTATGGAGCTATGGGGAGCTGTGGGGAGCCAGGCAGGGAAACTTCCGTGTGTATTCCTGACTGAGAGAAGCCAATCAGAAGAGGTGCACCTACCTCACGGCTCCAACTCAATGTGACATGCTGAAGGAGGCCAGACTGTGGAGAGGGTCACGAGATCAGTCGGCTGGAGAGCAGAATATGAACTGTAGTGGACAGCGTCATAGACGGACAGGTGTGTGGAGAGGGTTTCTCCCCCTCTTTGACCAGGTTTTGCTCCAAAGGAGTGCAGCCAAAATTGTAACCATAGGAGGCAGTGGGCTCCCCGAAAAATCTCAAGGAAAAGTACTGTAAGCAACAGGAATAGCTATTGGTCAGGCTCTAAAGGAAAGGGTGGAGAGATTCAACCAGTTGGCCTGAAAGTTGGCGATAAATGTCTTCTCCCAGAATATGGAGGCCTCGGGGTAGTTCTAGATGATGTGGACTATTTTCTTACTTAGAGACCGTGACATTCTGAGAAAATATATAGACTGTAATAAATCATTATTGCAATGGCATCTCGTGAAACTACTCAGTCCACTGAAGTTGTGAAATCTTGCCTCGTGTTAGTAATTTCCATGTCTGTCTTTCATAATAAGCCAATGATATTCAAACTAGTGATAAGGAAGGTAAGAAGTCAGGCAGGCAGGCAGGCAGGGAAAAAGGGAAAACAAAGATCTGTCGGCTGCAGGGGTTTTGGCAGGGGTGGAGGGTGCCTGTTGGGGGGCGGGGGGAGGGTGCGGGTGGGTAGGTGGGTGGGTAGAGTGACTAGGCAGAGCACAGAGGATTTTTAAGGCGGTGGAACTATTCAGAGTGCTACGATGGTGGTAAGATACTTTTGTCGAAACCCAGAGAAGGGGGGCGCCTGGGTGTCTCAGTGAGTCAAGTCTCTGCCTGTGGCTCTGGTCATGATCTCCGGGTCCTGGGATCGAGCCCGGTATTGGGCTCTCTGCTTGGCGGGGAGCCTGCTCCCCGCCCCCCCCCCCCACTTATGATCTGTGTGTCTGTCTGTCTCTCTCTCTGTCAACTAAATAAATAAATAAAGTCGTTATAAAAAGGAAAACAAAACCCCAGAGAATGGATAACGCCAAGAGTGGACTCTCGTGTAAACTCTGGGCTCTGAGTGGCTGATGATGATGTCACAGTGTGGATGAGCAGGTGTCCTGTAGGTACTGGCCGTATTCTCCAGTGAATTTGGCTGTGAACCCAAAATCGATCAAAATAAGTAAGTAAGTAAGTAAGTACGTAAGTACGTAAATAAATAAATAATTAGAAACAAAGCCCCATTAAACGCGAGCGCACGCGCACACACACACACACACACACACACACGAAGGAACAAACACAAAAACCGGACAGACAGGCAGACCGGATGTGGAGCTGCCTGGGAAATGGTCAAGAAAGAATTGCAGAGATGTGTTTGGTGCAAAAAGGTGCTTTTAGGACAGCACGGGGACAGGACCTGTGGGCAGAAAGAGCTGTGCTGGGATTGTGAGGGGTCACTGGTGGTACGGTTTCCAGTTAGTGGAGGTTAGGGATAAGGTAAGTCTCCCAGGAATGTGTGTATGCTGCGAGCAAGGTCTCCGAGACCTTGCAGGGCTACGTACTGTCAAGGTGAGGTGAGTCCCTCTTGTTTTAGCAAAGCATTAGTCATGAGACCCTTTAGATGTGTGTCTGTGGGCCACGTGTTGGAAGAGGGATGTTAGCATCTCGTGGGCATTTGTGGCTATCGGAGTGAAGTGACACGCACTAGAGCAAATCCTCACGGGTAAAACATTGAACAGAATCCTTGAGGGAGTTGTAGGGGTGTTATACCCTGTATGTGTGTCAGGGATTCATCAGCGGGTTACAAGTTGCCTCATTTCTCTTGCCTTGGCTCTCTTCATCTGGTCTGAGTGACGTTCCAGGTGGGCATTCTTGCTGCTGGGGTGTGGGTGTGGGTGTGGGTGTGGGTGGGGGTGGGGGGGGCTGCTGGTGGTGGTGGTGGTGTTTGGTAGTGGTGGTGGTGGACACACATTATCCTCTACCTGCTTAGGGTCTGTGGCTGGGCCTAGGATGTTGTCCGACAGAAGAGCTTCCCTAGAGAAGGGCATCCAACTGTGGGCAGGTGTTTGCCTGCACAGGGGTGCCTTCACAAGGGCCTAAAGACAGGGACTCGAGGGGTGCCTGGGTGTCTGGGTGTCTGGGTGGGTTGGGCCTCCGCCTTCCAGGTCATGATCTCATGATCTCCGGGACCTGGGATCGAGCCCCGTGTCGGGTTCTCTGCTCAGTGGGGAGCCTGCTTCCTCCTCTCTCTCTCTCTCTCTCTCTCTGCCTGCCTCTCTGCTTACTTGTGATCTCTCTCTGTCAAATAAATAAATAAATAAAATCTTAAAAAAATAAAATAAAAGAAAGGAAGAAAGAAAGACAGACAGACAAGACAGGGACTCGATCCACTCGTGAAGAACGGACGAGAAAAAAAGGGGTTTGGGCAAGGGGCAGGCAGCCCCTTGGAAAAGACAGCCCCGGGAAGATGGGGGTGGGGGTGGGGGTGGGGCTGGGGCTGGGGCTGGGGCTGGGGCTGGGGCTGGGGCTGGGGCTGGGGCTGGTTGAAGAAGTTTCATCGATGTGGACGGTTCAGACCCTAATTCTCCGGCTCCCCTTTCCTGTCTCTGGTGATGGAGGATGCCTTTCTGCTTCCTGGTTCTAGGGAAGGTACCTTTCACATGGGAGTTGGCTCTCTTGGTCTCGTGAAGACCAGAAGGGCCGGCATATCCTTCTTGTAGGTGCTGTGTCTTCAAGGAGTTGAATTTGAGATAACCGACGTGCCACAGTGGGCACCTTTGAGGGGTGACATGTTCTGGTTTCCTTCAGGGCAGTCTACCCAGACTCAAGTGGCTCACGGGTCCTTGTTCCTCGGGAATCCCTCTCCCCATCCCTGGTCCTGCTATTGCTGGCTCCTTTCTTTCCGGCCATTCCCGAGGCTCTTCCACAGCGGCAGCGTGCCTGCGCATAGGCTCCTTGGCCTGGGTGTTAAAAAGAAGATCGGAAGGTTCCCTGCCGTTCGACCCTGGGCCCTGCAGAGTTTGTCCTTGATATGGTTCTTCTGTATTTTTTAATCGCCTCTGGGATGATCAGGGATGGACTCTCTGCCTCTCAAACCCAGACTCCATGTCCATTTGGAAGTAGACATTAAAACTGCCTCGCTGGTTTTCTGAGTCGGGGGCCTTGTATTAGACACGACCTGCTCGAAGGGACCTGACCCTAAAAATCTTGGTTTTCTTCCTTGCCTTTGGCCGTGTGGCAGACTTCCCATCTGAATGGATTGTACCCCGGTTCCCCTAGTGACCCAGATCCAACCTCCGGGAGCGTTTCCTCATTTTGTTTCTCTCTGAGCAACACCCTCCACCCCCCACCTCCCACTCCCGGCTGATCCCCCAGGCCTCTGTGTGTCCTTTGCTCTTGGGTCCTCTTCAGAGGGTGTTTCACAGAGCCTAGGTTTTTAATTTTGGGGACTTCCAACCCCTCCGTTTATTTTTTATTTTATTATTATTATTTTTTTTTACGGATCGCGCCTTTGGTGTCCAGTCTTAAACCCTCTTTGCCTGGCCCTAGATCCCCATCTCTCCCCCTAGAATCACCCCCCCCCCCCAACATGCACGCGTGCACACAGACACAGACACAGACACACACACACGCGCACACGCACACAGTCACGTGTGTTCCAGTGTTCTGTTTCCCATGGAAGTGTGAGATCCGTTTGGAGTTCACATTGATAGGAGGGGTGAGGTCTGGCTGTTTGGATAGAAGCTTTCTTCTTCCTTTTTTTCTCCTTCAAAAAGAATTTTGGTGCTGGTGGTAGGGAGGTAGGGAGGGAGGGAAGGAGGGAGGGAAGGAGGGAGGGAAGGAGTGAGGGAGGGCAGGCGGGTGAAGGAGCGAAGGAGCGAAGGATCCAGAAGGAGGGTCAGAGAGCAGGAGGGTGAGAAGCAGAGTCTCTGCTGAGTAGGGAGCCCCGATGGATGCGGGGCTCAATCCCAGGACCCGGAGATCATGACCTGAGCTGAAGGCAGAGACATTTCACCGACTGAGCCACTCAGGCGCCCCAGTTTTCTTTTCTTTCTTTCTTTCATTTTTTTCCTTCTTTTTTAAGATTTTATTTATTTATTTGACAGAGAGAGATCACAAGTAGGCAGAGAGGCAGGCAGAGTGAGAGGGGGGAAGCAGGCTTGCTGCTGAGCAGAGAGCCCGATGCGGGGCTCGATCCCAGGATCCTGGGATTATGACCTGAGCGGAAGGCAGAGGCTTTAACCCATTGAGCCACTCAGGTGCCCCCCAGTATTCTTGTTTCTTTGTCTGCCTTCTTGCCTGCGTGTTGGGCCTGTGGATGTCTGATGACTGACTGTCCTCTGATTTCGTGGGGAGGTGGGCCATGTTTCCTCCTTTGAATGGCCTTTGCGCATCGGTGTGTTATGCCCAAATTCCGAGACCCCCCCAAAGATGACCACCAGAGTCCAGAGTCAAAGCCAAACAGCAAGGGTTGTTTATTACGAGTTCGAACCCGGACCTCCGCGCACTGGTTGCCGGTGACGCTAAGAGGTCCTGAGCTCAGGATCACGGCACTTTTTATGCACTATTTTTGGGGAGGCAGGGACTTAGCATACATCATAGTATCTCCTAACAAATCACTACGTACCGCGGGAAAATCAAACAGCAACTTATCGCCCTCGCCCCGCAAGGACGACAAGAACCCCGGTTCCGATGCATCTTCTCTCTCTTTATTTCCGCAAGTCTACACACTTATATATGCTTACATGACCAATCAGCGAGCAGGGTACAGGAGGGAGCAAATCAGGCGGTGCACCTAAACGAACAACTTCGCTAGCAACCAATGCTGTTTACTTCCTCTTTGGGCGTTCCGCTTAGTCTCACGAGGCAATCCTAACCTGGCAACTAGCCAGGCGCCATCTTTTACTGGTGGAGGCCGCCCTGGCCAGGGGCCTGCCTCCGACAGCAACTCTCTCATATGACTGGCGCGCTACAGAGCCCGGGGGGGGGGGGGGGAGGCTGGGAACAGATTATTGGTTAGGTCAAAGGGCTGTCATTCTTCAAACTGCTTGGTGGGCACCGCTAGGGTATGTGTCACCTCTGGATTGGCTGGGGTCTCCCTGACAAGCCGCGGGGTGCCAGATGGTTGTTATCTCTTGCACCCAGAGCTGGGTGGGGGGTCCGGGAGCAGTCATTTTGTTACATCCAATTCTGGGTGGGGGTTTCTCTGGTGCCAGATGACTGTTATCTCTTGGCCCAAAGCCGGGTGGGGGTCCGGGAGCGGCCACTCTGCCAGGTTCAATTCTGGGCGTGGGTTGTGTGGTTACAGAGTGCTTATACAAAGTTTGCTGGTAATTTTCCATCTCCTCATGGGTTAGCAGGGGAAGGTGCAGAAGCAGAAATAGCGGTTATGGTTATAGTTTAGGCATCTCAGGTGGAACCTTTGTTGGGCTTGGGCATATCTGTTTGGGTATCTGTTCCGTTCCATCGATTCATTGATGGGCCGGCCATGTCTCTTTGTCTGCCAACATCACAGGGTTCCCATGGCCTCTACCAAAAAAAAAAAAAATAAAATAAAATAAAAATAATAATAATAATAAAAAATAAAAAGGCATTCAACCAGGGTGATTTTATTTCTGATTTTTGTTTTGTTTTCCTATGTTGTGTTTGAAATCGACATAGCGATTCGAATGTCTTTGGCCTGTCAGCTCTGTACACCCACCCAGTGTGGCCCTGGAACTCAGGACCCCCACAGATCAAGAGTCGCCTTCCTCGGGGATCCTCTGGACCGAGCCAGCTAGGTGCCCTGAAAGACGTGTACTTGAATCACAGGTGTGAAGTCTGCGCCCATGAACTTTGCACTGGGAAACCTTATTTGGATCGTCGCACTCTTGGGGAAATACTGGTGAAAGAATGTTGTGTAGCTAACTACGGAGGAACTGACTTGGAAGGAAAACCTTTTTCAGTTTCTGGTGTTTGGTCAATTCTCTCGACTCAATAGGTGTCCAGCCTTCAGAATCACATTATTTGCTTGATTTCTCTCTTGTCTGCGTTTCCTCATTTACTTTTATAGTGAGTGCTCAGGGTTGATGCTTGACAGAGAACAGTTTTCATCCTGGGGTGTGTGTGTGTGTGTGTGTGTGTGTGTGTGTGTGTGTGTGTGTGTGTGTGTGTGGGTAGTGGGGGGGGGGGGGCTCTTCCGGCGGCAGCGGCCCGGGCGCGTTTCCCAAGTCTCCTCTGGGTTGCTGGAGTCACGCCGTGCCCGCCGGGAGCTCCCGAGGCTGACGCCCGCCCCTCCGAAGTGGGCCGGGACACGAGATTGGGCGGTCTGGTGGCCGGCAGCGCGACTTGACTGCCCTGCGATCCGGGCCTGCCTCGGTGTCTTTCGTGGCGGTTGTCTTCCGCCACCTGGCGGCCGCTTTTATATAGCGTCTCCCCGCCGGAGCGTGGGCGACATCGGCAAGGGATGGCATTTGGTGGCAGTCCCCGAGCTGCAGTTCCGGGAAGCCGGCGACACTAGAGGGAGCCTCCGGTTTTCTCTGGAGTGTCGGGGCGCAATCGGCTCGTGGGAGATTGAACCCTTAGTTTTTTGGGGAACTAGTGGTGCTCTAGCCTCGTCCTCTTCCTCCTCCTCCTCCTCCTCCTCGCTCTCCCGTAGAGGTGTCAGGGGCTGCCTCGAGGGGTGGACCAGCACCCCGCGGGTGCCCCCTCCTCCACCCCTGGCCGAACGGGAGAGGGTGTGCGTGTGCGGCACGAGGACGCCGTTGGGCGTGAGGCTCTGGCCGGTCGTCAGGCCTTCTGTGTCCCGCGTGTCCTGTGTCACACTCGGGTGGTTGGGGACCGGCGTGAGCCTCGCTGGGAAGCCCGTGGATGGCGCGATGGTTCCGTCCGCGGGCACGCGTGGGGTCCTGGTCGTCGCCCCCGATTTTCTCACCAAGTTTTCCGAGGCCCTCTGCGTAGGTGGGGACCGGATGGGACCGGATGGGATCAGACCAGACCAGGCCGCGCAGCGAGGGGAGGCACGGGCCGCGACTTCCGTGGAGGTCCGGCCATCGGGGGGCGCCTCCACGGGTCCGCCCCCTCTCCCAGTCCCAGCCGGGAGTCAGTGACCGTCCTGGGGCGGTCCTGAGGGCCGGGGCCGGTGGTGAGAGAGAGGAGGAGGCGAGCGCCGGCAGATCCCCCCCCCCCCCCCCCCGCAACAACTTGATTCTTCTCGAAGTCCCGACCTTGGGACGACAGGCGGACCAGGGGAGGAGCTAACCGGGCAGAGCCGGGCAGAGCCGGGCAGAGCCGGGCAGAGCCGGCCGGGGCCGCCCGGGCCAGCCCAGCCCAGCCCAGCCCACCCCGCTCCACGCCCCTCGCGTCGGCTGTCGGTCCCGGCTACCCCCTCCCCCACGCTCCCGGGGGTCGACCAGATGGCC
This sequence comes from Mustela nivalis, assembly GCF_964662115.1. Classification (NCBI taxonomy): domain Eukaryota; kingdom Metazoa; phylum Chordata; class Mammalia; order Carnivora; family Mustelidae; genus Mustela; species Mustela nivalis. Next base: position 16,131,779 of record NC_139036.1, read on the forward strand.
CTAGGGGTTCCGTGGGGCGCACCCCCCCCCTTTCTTGGGGTGTGTGTGTGTGTGTGTGTGTGTGTGTGTGTGTGTTGTGTGTATAGGGTGATGGAGCGGTGTTTGGGGCCAGTGGCTGGGCCACGGTCCCACGAGGGCCCGGTGACCTGTGGCTAGGCCCCGCCTAATGGCGTGGCTATTTTGTCCCCTGAAAGGAGCACTTTTTGTTGCCAGGTAGGTGCTGACACGCTGTTTGAGTGACTTGCCTTAGAGATGTGGGCCTCTGGGTGCGTGCGGGGCTCCGGGCTTGGCCGTGGTGCCAAATCCGGCTCGGCCCTCGCTTGTTTGAGCTGTCCGCGTGGGCCTGTGCGCTGCCGGCTCTTGTTGCCCCCAGGTGGCCTGGGCTGTGGTGTCACCTCTGGTCTCCAGCACCCGAGGGCTGCGTGGGCAGGTGGCGTGGGTCCTTTACCCCGTGCACTCTGCGTTGCGGGCACCCGGCTGTGGCTGTGGCAACCCCCGTTCCGAACGTTCCGCAAGGCTCCGTGCCACGTGTCAGGCATTCTCCCTGGGTTGCCCGGCTGTTTGTGCCCTAGGTTCGAGGGGTGCCAGCGAGGCTGAAAAGCAGGCCCTTCTGGTTGATGTCCTCGCCGGGTGTTTCCCCCCTCTGGGGCCTCCTTGGGCACGTTTTCGCTGATCGATGTGGTGATGTCGTGTTCTCCTGGGCCGGGCCTAAGCCGCGTCAGACGAGGGACGGACATTCATGGTGAATGGGACCGTGCTTCTCGCTCTGCCCGCGGGGCCCTCGCTTCCTCCTCTTCTGCCCCCCGCTGTCGTGGGTGGTGTAGGGGGGAAGGGTGCGGGGGGGTGTGGGCTCCGGCCCGACTCCACTTTCCCACGGTTTCCGCCTCAGGGCGCCCGTGGGTGTGGGGCCCTCTGACGCAGCGGACACTCTCGCTTGCCTCTCGGCGTCTTTGTGGGGTGAGCGGCCCTCCCCGTGGCGGGGAGGGCTGTCCCCATGCCGCGCTGCTCACCGCCTGGGCGTGCTGAGTGCGTGGCGCCTGGCCCTCTGTGGTGCCCCTGGAGCGTTCCAGGTTGTCTCAGGTGCCTGAGGCCGAGCGGTGGCGTCGTTTCCCGTTCCCAGCGACCCCCTCGGGCTGCCGCTGTCGGTGGTGTGTCCGAAGAGCGGGTGGTGGAGCCGGTAAGGGAGGCCCAACCCGCCCCCCCCACGTGTGGGTGCGGGCGCCTCGTCGTCCCCTGGCGCGCGTCGTGCCAGGGGTGTGTGTGGACAGGACTTGGTGGGGCGTGTGAGTGACCGTGGGCTTGGCCAGCCGAGGGCTGCCGCTGTTTTGCCCAGCAAGCCGTGCCCGTCTCCGCTCCTCTCGTGGCCACGGTGGAGGCACGAGGTTCCTTCTGGGCGGTGATGGGAGCATGGACTGTGTGGAGAGGCAAAGGCGGTGCCCTTGTCGGGCTCTGGCCGCGAGCGCTCAGGATTGCCCTGTGCCTATCCCTTACCGCAGACCCACCCCTGCCCCCAGGCCCTTGGAGGCCTGTGGGACGCCGTTTCGCGGGGCTCGGTCGGGGGGACGAATGGGTGGGGGCGATGCGCCCTCGGTGAGAAAGCCTTCTCTAGCGATCCGAGAGGGTGCCTTGGGGTACCGGAACCCCCCAGCCGCTGCCCCTCCTCTGCGCGT
>NC_139036.1:16745948-17012435 GCF_964662115.1 Mustela nivalis
GAGTTTAACAAAGACCAGGTACTACAGCCCACCATCTGTCCTGTGCCCCCTGCTGGGGACAAGGTGGCGTTGTCCTCAACGCAATTTTTATAGCTTTACTGAGAAACGATCCACATAGAATTTACCCAATTGACAGTGTCTAATTCAATGGTTTTCAGTCTACTCACAGAGTTGTACAACCATCACCACTATCTCATTTTGGAACAATTGAGACTCTCTTAAAGAAACTCCAGACCCACACATAACTGTTCTCTGTCCACCCGTCCCCCACCACCTGGAAACTACAGATCAGCTTTCCATCTCTCTGGATTTGCTGGTTCTGGACAGTTCATATGGATGGGATCAAATGACCTGCTCTGGTCTTTTCTGACTGGCTTCTTTCACTCAGCACAGTCTTTTCAAGGTTCATCCAAGTTGTAGGCATATACATATCTACATATATATAGATATATACATATATATAGGCATATATACACATATATAGGCATATAAATTAGCAGTACTTTACTGCTTTTTATTGAAAAAAAAAAATTTTTTTAATCCCATTTTCCAGAAACACCACATTTTATTTATCCCTTCACTGAGCCATGGACATCTGGATCCTTTCCACTTTGGGCTATTATGAGTAATGCTGCTAGAAACATCTGTGTGCTAGTTTCATGCCGACATACGTATTCTTTCTCTCGGGCGTAGACCAGGAATGGAACTGCTGGGTCATATGGTAACTCCACGTTTAACTCTCCAAAGAGTTGCCAGACTGTTTTCCAAAGCAGGTGCATTAATATCCGATCCTACCAGCAAAGCCCAAGGATTCGAATTTCTCCACATCCTTGCTGACACTTGTCATTACATGTCTTTTTGATGACAACCATCTCAGAGGCATGAGTGCCTCAGTGCACTTTTAATGAGGCTGCTAATGACCTCCTCATTGTCCCCCCAAGCAAGGGTTTAGGCCCTGGTGTAGGGCTTCTCTGCACTTCTGACACGGTGGACCCTCCCTCCTGGAATTCTTCCTCTCCAGGCTTTCTCGTCTTCCTTCCCTTTCTCCCTTTGTCCTGAGAAACTGGTGTTCCCCCAGGCATTCTACACACTCCCTTGGGGGAGTCGTATTCATTTATCCGTCTTTAAACACAACCTGTGCCTCAGTGACTCCCTTCTGCAGTCAAGGCCTCACTCCTAAGCTCAAGGCCTGCCATCTGATCACTAAGAATTCTGCACTTCTCTTCTGGGTAGGCCATAAGGACTCTCACAAGTACAGGTTCCAAACAGAGTTTTTCATCCCCCTCCATGAACTTGCCCTTCACCCTGCATGCCTGAGCTCAGGGGCTGATGCCACCACCATCCAGGGCAGCAACCTGGAAGTCAACCAGGTGTGGGGCTTCTGTAGTTCTTGCCTGAGCGTAGACCGCAGCATGTAGCAAGCACTCGAACACTGCTTGCTGAATTAAACAACAAATGGGCTCACCATTAAAGGACGAGAAAGACAATTAGCAAGAACAGGTTGTTAAGGATGGTGCAATATGAAAGCTGCTTTTAATAAAAGGGAAAACATTCTAGAAGCCCTAACGTAAGTTCAGGGAACTATCTGGCAGAATCGCAGAAGGCTTCGATAAGAGTGAACATCTGAGTGAGAATTGGGAAAGCATTGGGAAAGAAGTTAAAGAAAATAAAAGAACCCAAGCAATGTTTCTAGTTTGGGTCCAGACACCACAGACAGTTCTGGAAAGTCCCGAACAGAGCCTGGCCAAATCTGTCTCAGGGGGTGGAGAAGAGGGAGTGACCTAACGCAGGGACCAAGTCTAGAAGGCTGCCATCTACCAGAGCTGCACAAAGCCCTCCCCAAGGCTGGGCATCTGGCAGTGGTGGCAGGACCCACAAACACATGCTGGACAGTTACCATCGTGTCCGGCCATCGCCTTGGCCTTCAGAGCCTGTGTGCAGCCGGGGGAAGAGCCCTGACCGCCGCTTGATGGGGCTCCGTGACTGGTTCTTCGCCGCTGCTGCTGCCGACGCCGCTGGAGGCTGTCAATGAAACCACCGAAATGAGTGCCCGCAGCCCACCTCGGACCCCGACTCCTTCCTCTCACCCCCTTTTCTGGTCTACAAAGAGCTCCTGCAACCCACGAGTCTACAGGAGATCCCAGAAAATAGGGAGGCCGCTTGGGAGGCTAAGATCTACGCAACAGGGGCTGAGACCCCAAGACTCCTGCCATGGCAGCCTGTTCCCCTGTGTGCTTAAGCCAAAGCTCATGGTCCCACGTAATAATCACCAAAGACCAAAATTCTTGGAGGAACAGGGGTCAAGGCCACCATAAAGACAGCCCGGCATACCAAGGTCAGGGTGTTTCAGGGGGTCAAAGACAGAATCACACGGCTGAGGGGGCCCTGGGAGAGACCTGGTCCAACCTCTTGCTTTACCACTGAGGAAGCTGAGGAGCCAAAGGACAAGGGGATTGGGCAAAGGTCACAGAGCAAATTGATGGCAGGAAAGGGACGAGAACTCAGGACTCTGACTCTCCTTCCATTCCTCACAAATAAGTGGGTCCAAGCCAGGCATCTCTATAACAAGATGGAACAAGAGCAGCAAAGCCAGGTCCACAGGCCAAAGGAACCTGCCGAGAACCCACCAAGAACATGGCTCTGTGTCAGCACATGCGGGGGGATGAGCACGGGACTGAGGAAAGGGAAACTGCAGTCATTCTTCAAAGCCCACCAGGCCTCTAAATAGGCCCCAATCTCCTCATCCTCAGAACAGGGATAACTGTCCCGCCCTGCTCCTTTCATAGACCCTCTCGGTGGAACAAGATAGCAGCTGTGAAAATATCTGGTAAGTTCAATGAATTATGTAAGATCACTTAGAACACTAATCCTGAGTATCAAGGTAGGTGTATTCTATTTGAAAAGAAAAGAAAACCCTTGTCTATATAAATCCAAAGTCACTTTGTTTTTTATAAATGGACCAACTATGTGATTCCTTCACCTGACCAGTTGCTTGTGCAAGGAGACCAGGCCCAAACCCACAGCCACACCAGGCTCCGGCCTTGGGAACTGCACACACAGTGATTAACAGCAAAGACTGGGTCAGGGAGACATGGATTCAAATCCCAGCCCTTCAGCTTAGCTAAGGGCCCCAGGGCAGGTTACTAAGCCTCTCTGGACCTCCTTTCCTCAAGTCTGAAATAGAGAATACATCAGTTTCCACTTCAAATAGCTGTTATGAGGATCAGATGAGAGAATGTCCATGAATTACTTCGCTCAGTCCCTAGTGCACAGCAAGGTGGGTTGGCTACTGTGATCATTAATAACAAAGTGAGGACACCCCTCCTGAGTCCCAAGACACTGGGCATAGAAGTATGCCCCAGAACCACTCTAAGCGGTGAGCCCCAAAATGGAGGCCCAGGTGTCAAGGGAACTCCCAGAACAGGACAATGGGCGGGCTTCTAGTCTGGGCCAGCTGCAGCAGTGCCTGGGATAGAGACTGCAAATCACAGGCAGGGCCTAGGGTCACCCTCAAAGAGCCTCGATCTCCCCAGTCCCTGCTCTGGACTCCCGGCCCAAGCCTGGGTGAACAGACCCTCCTTCACAGGCCTGGGGCAGGGATGGGGGGCCAGAAGAGGCACCCTCCCTGGGAACCGTGTGCTGCCCCAGGGCCCGAGGCACTCACCGAGAAGGTAGTTTTGGTGACCTCCATACTGTTGTGCGAGATGCCCCCACTGAGGCTGCCAGGGATGCCCCCGCTGTGTTGCTTTTTCTGGCTGCTCACCATGGTCTCCATGGAGTGGCTGCGCACACGGATGGCCCTCTGCAGGGAAAAGCGACAGGGGCCCGATCGATGGCGCTCAGCCCACCAGATGCCCCTGTCCTCCCAGGGGTTCTTTAGATACAGCCCTTCGCTTGGGCACGCTTGGGCACGCTCAGGCCACACAGGGCCCTGTGCCCACTTAGGGCCACCAAAGAGCAAAGGGCACGTCAGCAAACAGTGACACATCCAGGAGGGAACACCAAGATGGTCAGGACTTGCTGGTCCATGTGCATGGATAAGAACAGCTATAGTCAAGAATGCTTTGAGACTATAGCAGGGACAGGCCTGGGAGGTGATGACTGCACCTCCAGCCCACTCTGCAGGTCTCCGCTGTTCTGGTACCAGATCCAAGAGTGGTGACCACAGTGAGGACAGCTAGTTAACATAGAGCGAATCCTCCCACAGGCCCTGGGCTTTAGAGAACTGCCCTAATTTTAGGAACACATCTGGTTCCCCTGACTGGATGCTCCTTAAGACAGAGGTCAGGCCTGACCTCTGACTCCTCTCCTGTGACTCCCCTGGTCCCGGCACAAGGACAGACACATGGGCAGCACGCGGAAAAGAAGAGTAGCCACGTTTACTGGGGACTTATGATCGCCAGACTCTCTGCGAAGAGCTCAAGTGTAATCTCACCACTAGCCCATGGTGTGGATCTCCTCCAACCCATCTCACAGCTAAGGCTCGGAGAAGCCAAGGGACCTGACCAGGGGCCCCCAGCTAGTAGGAGGTAGAACAGAGGGCAGACACATGCCAAGATACACAAATGGAGGTATGTGTTCCTCACATAAAATGGCCATCCCCACCATATTCCTCTGTGGCAGAACTGATGTCTTGTCCAATTTCACCTCTTCTTCAGTGGAACAAGGGGCTAAATCAATCAGTCTAAGGTGGTTGCCAAATCTCTCCCCTTGCTAGTGGGGCCTGAGGGGATGGTGGCTGGGAGCTTGAGGATGGCCAAAGAGAGGTGACATTCTGCACCAGAACTGCAGTAGCCACCCTGGGGTGTGGGGATCAAGCCCATGGGATGAAGGCAACAAGCCAAGATGGCAGAGTGGGGAAGGGAAAGAATCTGGATGCCGAGGACCCCACAGAGCCATGAGTCACCCAAAGCCTCCTCGTTAAGTGGGCGCATGGATTTTCCTTACTGTGGGAGCCGGCTGAGGAATGCAGCTTCAGAAAACTACCTCAGAAGGATAACAGTATGGATGCGGGGAGCCAATTCAGGAAGAACGGCCATCTGCAAACACGGCCGCCCTGGAGACTCACTACTTTTGCAAATGAGGCACAGAGCCCCCCAGCCTCCTGCCCCTGATGGGTGACCTCCAGCCCCTCCTGGGTGAGTCAAAGACACCGCTTGAGGGACATCATGGCTCTCCCTTTCTAAACCACAGAAGAGAATCGCCTAGCAACAGTTTGCAGCCCATACATTCTATTCATTCCAGCACCCAGAGTCAACATTAAGTCGCACACCCTTTGAAAAACTGAGAGCAGGACCGGTTGTGGCACCACACTAAGGTGCACTGGGATAAACAGCAAGGTTCCAAAAAAAAAAAAAAACCCGAAACAAACAAACAAACAAAAAAACCAGCAAGGTTCCTTAAGTGAGTCAGTTCTCCATAAACCTCAGCCCCGTGACATTCTGCTGGGGCCCTTGTGGGTGCCGCCACCATCAACGATATCATGTGTGTTCTGACACATTCCTCACGGTCTCTTTCCAAGAAAGACCAGCTGTTGTGTGCTAGGATCTGGTCTACAGAGCTTCACAGATGTGGACTTACTGAATCCCTGCACCTCTTAGAGGCAGACAGGACAGGTACTCACAGAAAAGGTCCTTAAAGGCCAAGGAATGATCACCCAAGGTCACACTGCATGATTGAAACTAGGACCTAAACCCAGGCCCCTTGGCTCCAGATGAAAGGGTCCCTGGTATCCCAAAAAGGGGTCGAGATTGAACACCAAATTAAACTGGTGGTTGGAGAATTAGAAATCAAGGGCTCCTAGCCTCTCCTCCAAAAAAAGTCTCCAGGGCTGATGTTAGGAAGGATGTTTTCTCCTCAAATGACCTTGGTGCTGCTGTCCGTGTCAGCAAGGAATCTGAGGAGACAATGGGCTGGCAGAGAATCCCTGGGATGGGCATGGTGGCCATCTGCTTGCTGCTTGAAGCTAACCAGAAAGAGGGCTGCATCCTGGTCTTCCCAACACCATGTATGAACCTCTCTGGCACATGGCCTCCTCGTCTATACAATGTGGTCATGGTCCTGCGTGAGGACGTTGGGAGATCATGCATGCCAGATGCCTGGTGTACAAGCCGCCCGCTGGGGGGCCAGCTCTCCCCCCACCCACTCTGAGGGATGGAGCTGAGGGACACAACGGCTAACTCAAAACCTTGACATGAAGCCTGAGTTGGACAAAATCACCCAGTGATATGGTCTGAAGTATTTCACGTTTCAATGTGATGTTGAGCTGGAAACACTAGCCTTCTCAAACCGGGCAGAAAAGTCAGGGAAAGGGCCAAGAAGAGAATGGACAGACTCCCCTCCGCTTGCGTCTTCCCAAGACCAGGCTGCTCTTTACGTTCAAAACTGCCTTTTCCCATGGTAGAGAGCCTGACCTTGGAAAGGTCTTCTGTGCACTGAGCTGAAGTCTTACCAGTTGTAGAGCGTGGAGTCTTGGGCCAGTCTGTTTCGTATCTCACCCAACCGTCCCTCAACTGTCTGAGGACACCATTGGCCCCAAGAGTCTGCTCTCTTCCCAGTTGACCACCTCTGGTTCCGGTGTCCCTCCTCAGTCTGGATGGTTTTCCAACCCTCAGCTCAGCCCACAGCTTACCTCTGAACAGGCTCTCCTTTGGGCAGGGGGCAAGAAAATAGACATGGTGTCACTTTCTCTTTATCACTGCATGTCGGGCAGGGATATGAGCTACTAGTTAGCATTATGCAGGGAACAAGTCTCTTCTGGGCCCAGCACAGGCCTTGCTTCTTATGGGTTTGTGCTTCCTTATGCTTCCAGATGGGTTTTGGGAGTTGTTTCAATTCCACAAATTTAATGGACACGGAGCACAGACATGAGCACTAAGCGGGGGGTGGTGACAGGATGCTTATCAGGCAAGCAAAAGAGAGAGGGCAGCTTAGGGAGAAAGTTGCCAACTGCTTGCCTCCTGAGATCACACCTAATTGGGAGGCACCCTGAGGGACCTTGAGGACTGAAACGGGGTCTTCTGTTCCGCCTAGAAGGGCAAATAAAGAATAGAGGTTGACAGGAGAGGGCAATGTTCCCTCACATCTGCACAGACCAGAGCTCTGACCCGTGGGCCACTCAGGCTGCCCCAGCTGCCCCAGCTCCAACCCCAACTGGGGGTTGGAGCACACTGGCACCTTAACTGCCACTACCCCCCCAGAGTTCTGGGAGAAATGCACCTGCAGTGGTCCCTGTTTGCCATGGTCCCCATTCTGTCCCTGGGCCTCTTCCTCCCTGGTCCTCCATTTCCCCTTCTGCACGATGACATTAATGGGGGACTGGGCTAGCTCCCCGTTTCTCAAAATGTGGCTCACACGTGCTTTGCATATAGATTATGTAGGAGCACTACTTTTTCTTTTCATTACAGACCAATAAAAACTGCATCAACAGCTAGCAGTGATAGAGAATGGCATTTGAGAACAACGGTCTAGAGATCAATACTTTTCAAAGGTGAATAACATAGAGCTCTTTTATAAAGGAAAATATTTCTGCAAGACCAAGAATCCATCCACAGACTCCCCCTACCCCCCAACAGTGGTCCCACTGACTGCATTTGCAAGATACCTACTTATGCCACACAAATTCTTTTCATTGTGAGTTTCAGTGCAAAAGTTTGGTCTCTATAATTGGAAATATGTATATTTTTAGATTATCATCTAAGTGAAAATGCAAAAATTTTAAGTGTTGGTAGAACTGGCAGATTCCTGAGACTATCTCAAAGCACTCAGTTTGAGAAGCAGGTCTGGACATCCATAAACCAACTGTTCCAATTCTCATGGAAGAAAAGCTTAAATGACAGCCAGCAGAATCGAAGTGAGAAGGGAGGACTAGCCTGCCTGCATGGTGGGAGGTGCCAGGCAGCACGATCTAGGGCAGCGATCAGTCTGCTTCCTGGAAGAGGGAAGAACCATCCCAAGAGGCCAGGGGAACGGATGGCCGAGACTGCTTTTAGTCCTGGGAATTCCCAGTTGTTTCCACAGGAGATGAGACCTTTCACCAAAAGGAGACAGAAAACACAACTTTTCCTTCTGGAATCATTTTGTGCACTTGTTCCAAGAGGGATCCTTTGGAGTTGTGGGTAAGGAACTCCATGAGGAATGAAGAAATACCAAAATGAGTGGTTTCCTGAACTGGTTCAGACCTTAGACCTGGCCACAGGCACAGCCCAGGAATCAGAAAACCCCAGGATCCCCAGGTTCCATGCTGCTGTGCTGGCTGGCCCCTAGCTTCGGCCTCCACAGCCTGGGAGATGAGACGGTCATGGTGGAAGGGACAGGGCAAAAGAGCCCATGTTCCCAACTCTGGCAAGCTCATCTTAATGATCAGAGGCCTGAAGGCTTACTCTGTGTCACTGCTGGTGACAGCCCCTCCTTCACGCGGTAAGAGCTACCTCAGGGACAGGTGTGGAAGCAGAAGGCACAAGCGAGCTATCTTCATCTGCAAGTGGAAGGAGTAAGGGCTGAAAAAGAAAAGGCCCTGGACTATTGGATCAAAGACGAGTAACGATAAAGTCTTGAAGCCTCTCCCCTCCTAGAGACCCCTTCAGTTGGAGCCCCTGGAGTCAAGGGCAGATCAACGGCTTCTCCTCCAGAGGCAGGGGACCAGACAAAAGGCCTCAGGCCGCCCTCCTTCAAGACCCCCAGCTCACGTGTAGCTGCTGGGCAATTTTCTCCATGGGCACCATGGGCAGTGTCCAGAGCCCGCAGGCTTTTCTAGTTTATAAAAACCTTTGAAACTTGAGAAAAAAATCACGGTGAACTTCCAAATACAGAAAGAAACTTGCAAAACTGAAAACAACACACTCTACTTTAAAACCTGCAAACTATGCCACATGATGGCAGCTGAAGCCATATATAAATTCCAGTGGGACGTGGGAGCATTGTGATCTTCTGGAGGGGTGGAGCCTACACGGGTGTTCCCATTTACTGGGCCTCACTCCCCACCCCACCACCACTGGGCTAGCTGACCTGGCACCTTCTTTCTTCCCCAGCCCTTCCCCTCCCTCACACCCCTTTCCTCTTGATCTCCACTTTCTCCTATTTTGCCCTGGCTGCCGCTGTCCATGAGGCCTGAAACAGATGCCCCAGGAGTGTCCCACCAGCCTGGACAGGCAGCTCAGCTCCCACCCTCCTACCCCCACCCCTGGAGGGATATCAGCAGCTGCCCCAAAGGGGGGCCAACTGAGCTGTGCCCTGCTCTCTGCAAGGCCAGCTGAGCTGCCAGGGACAGACCCCAGGCTTGCCCAGGCATGGGTGGAATCTTAATGGACCTGGGAACCAGGGGCAGGACAGTGGAGAAGATGGGTTCTGCAATCCAGCAGACTCGGATTCAAATTACTTTGTCTCTTTAAGCCTGCATTTCCTCATGTGTAAAATGACATGCATGACTCCTAAAACAGGAATGAATTAGTATCCCCATCAGAATGGCCTTCCTCACGGGGCACAGGAGGCACTGTGAGGCCTCACATGGGACGGTGCGTGTTCAGCATCCACCGGAGCCAACACCAGCCGCTGACACTCTCACTGAGCATCCAGTGTCCCAGGCAATGCGCACTCTCCCAGTCAGCAGGTCTTATTTCGGGGATCTCCTGTGGCCACTCCAGAGGTCCAATCTATCACTCCCATGTTGTAGAGGAGAGAGCCATAGCTCAGAGATGCAGATCACACCGAGTTGGGATTCTAACACAGGCCCGTTACCAGTCACTCTGCAGTGGGCAGTCCAGCAGAATGCTAACCTAAGAACCAGAAAACCGGAGCTGTTCCTCTACCTCTAAGTAACTGTAAGGTGTTGAGCAGTCCTGCCACCTCCCTTAGCTGGTTCCCACCGTGTGCGTGTGGGAATGACGAGATCTGCCGCACTGAGAGCACAGGAGAACAGCCAGAGTTGGTGCTGGCTATTGGGGCTGTGTGGACCACAGAGCACTCAGTAAGCGTGGGACGATACACTCCCTGTACCTCATGCTGGCTCAGGGGCTGGCCGAGCTCTACTTGAGTACCTCTAGGAACTGGAAGCTTACTGCTTCTCTTAGCAGCTTGTTATGTTATGACTGGAAGTTCTTCCTTTTGTGAAGTCCGAAGGGAGTTACTTGTCTGTAACTCCATCGCACTGGCCCTGGCCAGGTCCTCCAACACCCTGCCAGCTAGAACTCATGGCAGTACCACACACTGGCTGCTAAAGACCCCGAAGACTGTGTCCTTGCTCGGGTCCTCCTGCCCTGGGCTCCTCATCCTGACACAGAAGACGACACTGAAGGCAGTAATGTGCCTGGTTTGTACCGGCTACTCTCCCACTGCTAACTCTCTCCCTGTCCCTGCTTCTCAAACTCAGAGAAGGTCATGATCTACATCAAGGAAGGATGGAGAGGACGCTGGAGACACCGCTGGCTGCTCTGACGGCTCGCGCTTCCTGAGGCCCCGCCCTCTGCCAACACTGCAATGCTGCCATGAGGGCTCTAGGGACAGGACCCCATGGACCTTGGGCCCTTTCCCTTGTGCATTCCCCCACCCCCACCATGCAATGTGCCAGCCACTCTTGTGCCCATACCTTGAAAGACTCCAGGAATCCCCCATGGCCCCCATTCTCAAACTTGTCCTCTTCTGGGCCCAGTCCCAGCATAGCCTGAGTGTGGCTGTGAAGCTCATCGTGGAGGTTGTCCAGCAGGGCGGCCCTCGTCCGGTCCTAAAAGGAAAGAGGGTGGAGATTACAGGGTGGGCATGGAGGAGGAGAGAGGTGTGTCCTCTCCTGGGGGCTGCCGACACCTAGCCACCAGCATCTGGGGGACAGTGTGGACCGAGGGCTCCATGCTCACAAACACTGCAGTTACCAGGAAAGCTCTGTGGCTGGCCTCTGATCTCTCCCCACCCTCTCTCCATGGGCCACCCCACAGCTCTACCCTGCTGACTCCCAGCTCAGATCTCTGCCTCAAGCTCCACAGCCTGGTGTACCCAACTGCCTTCACTGCTGGTCTCCATCCAGGTGCTAGGCCAGGGCCATGCGTTCAACCTCCAGGGGGCACCATTCACACGTGCCAGCAGCAGCCCCTGTGGGCACCTCCAGATCAGCAGAATCTCACAGACCTAGTCTCCCAAAGGCCCCCAAGACCCAAGAGCTACCCAACCATTCCACTTCACCCTACCCTAGACACAGGATCCTGACCCCAAACCATTTTCTCCTGCAGCCCGTGTGAGCAAGCTGCCCTCATCCGTCCTGGGTTCCTTTTATTTTTCCCTTTTTTTTTAAGATTTTATTTATTTATTTGACAGAGAGAGAGACACAGTGAGAGAGGGAACACACGAAGGGGCAGAGGGAGAGGGAGAAACAGGGAGCAGAGGAAGGAGCCTGATGCTGGGCTCGATCCCAGGACCCTGGGATCATGACCTGTGCCCAAGGCAGACGCTTAAGGACTGGGACACCCAGACACCCCTGTTCTGGGATCCTATAACAGCTTTAACCTGCCACCCTTCCTGCCCTCCTCCCTAGCGAGCTGCTCTTCTCATTGCCACCAGAGTAATCTAACACACAAAGCAAACCATTACTCTAAGTACTTTATGAGCACCTCATCACTTCTCAAGTTCAAAGCCCTTCCTGACCTGACCCAAACAACACCTCCACTGAGTCTCCACCCCAACACGAGTCCTCCTCTCAGGCCCCCCTCGCACCCTTAAAAGTCATGCTCTGATCTTCCTGGCCTTTGCCTATTGCTGTTTCCCATGCCTGGAATAGCCCTCCCCAAGCTTTCCTCCTGGCAAAAGGCTCTTCAGAGATCCAGATCCAGCAGCTCAAGGGCCACCTCCTCCAAGAAGCCCTCTGAACACATCCCAGTTCTTCAGGGGCAGAAGCAGTCACAGCCCCTGTGCTGGCCTTCATCATGGCCCGGTGCCAACAAGTACCATAACCAGTCTCTTAAGTAATGGCCCCTTCCCAGCAGCCCAAGTGCTCTGGAAGGCAGAAACCAGGCCTCACTTACCCCTGTATCACAGGGAAGAGAACAGAGCCTGGCACACAGCAGGTGCTCAATAAATGACTGGTGAATGGTTGGCTATACCTAAGGTTTAGGTGGAGACCTAAGGTTGGCTGAAGGCTTAGAGGGGTGGGCAAAGACAGTGCTCCTCGCCTCAAGCACCCCCAAGAACAGACCCCCAGGAGAGGCTGGCTAACAAGCCGCCAGGAAGGCAGGAGGAAGACGTCCAGAAACAGCGCTCTCACCTCCAGCTTCGCAAACTTGTCTGACTTGCAGCAAGCGTTCTCTGCGTTGGTGAGCTTGGTGAGCAGAAACTCCCTGAACTCCGGGCCCTGGAACAGACAAGAAGCTCTGCAACTCCACTGGCCCCAAGTGTGGCTGAAAGAGCTTTCAGCCACAGGAACAGGTATGCAGAACAGGGGTTCTGGGGAGACCCCCTAAAGGATCCCCTTCTGACATGTGGTCATCTTTTAGCCCAGACCAGGACCACCTGCTAAGATGCCAACTGGTGGAAACCAGGTGTCCGGGTCCCAAGAAATCAATCCCCCACACACTGTTTCCATGACTGGAGGCCAGTCTTGCTGAGGCTGCTTGGACTGTGGCATACATGTGAAAACCCTTCTTCTCCCATAAAGGCAACCCTGGAGTCAAATACCCTGACAAGGGGTGTTGTGCTAGGCCAGACTGGCAGCACAAGGAGAGGCGAGAGAGACCCCCCAAGGGAGGAGATTCCCCCAAGCCTGCCAAAGGGGCCTCTAGCCCAGATTTAGCCCCCACTCCAGTCACTGCCACTCAGATCCTGAAACCTGGAGCCTTGGAGAAGAGAAGAACGGAGAGGGGAAGTTCTTACCTTCTGGAAAACAGGAGGGCTAGGCAGAGGGGGGCCAAAGGCAGGCACATCTTCCCGGGCTGTGACTGAGACCTGAAACAGAGTCTTGGTGTGGGCGAGAAGGGAGGAGATCCAGCCTGAGGATGATAATGCTTCCTGAGCCCAGGCCCTAGGGACGTCCACGGCTCACAGCACATGTCCTCCCTACCCCAAATTCAAATACAAGCTCCCGTGAGCACTCACAAGCAGGGCCAAGCAACTGCCGCTACAAGCAGACCCAAGCTGCACAAAGCCATCCACACGCTCTCGTCTGCCTTCCTGGAGGCCGGCAGTGAGTCTGGCAAGATGACTGCCCAGGACTGAGCAGTTGCCTGGGCCCCGGCTTCTACTGCAGTACAAATGCCCAGGAGACCTTTTCTGGTTACCTCATCTGACTGGATATTAATCCCACGGAGACGGCGAAGTGAGAACTGTTGACCCTGTTTCACTGATGAGGAAACAGAGGCCCAGAGACTGGGGCCATCCAGATTTCCCGACCCTGCCATGGGGTTTGTTTCCCACAATACTGACTCCTGAACCTGGCCCTACAGCAGAATCACTGAAAGTGGTTGAAAAATAAATACCGACTGCATGGGCTCCACCCCAAACCTCCTGAATCACAAGCTCTGGGACGGAGCCAGTAATGTGCAACAATTACGTGCTCCTCGGAGCCTCGGTGCAGTGGGTGAACTAGTGCTCTGGCGCCCTGACCCCACATGCGGGGTCAGACAGTCCAGGCGAGGCTTGAACTAATGGAGCGCCAGGGCCCAGGCTGGCAGCTATGGGTCGGGGGGACATCAAGGCACTCTGCACAGGGCGCCCCAGGCTCTAGGCGTGCTGTACCCTTCTGGCAAGCCCAGGGAGGTAGGAAATCATGGAGTGAGAGCACCCAGGTACTCTGTGTGGGGGGCTCCCAGGCTCAGGACAGACCCTACACACCAGCAGCTCTCCCTGTGTGGAGATGCCCTGGTTTTACCTGTTCTCAGCCCACAGTGCCACAAGCCTCTCTGGAGACTCTGCCCGCTCCCTTTCCCAGACAGCCACTGACGTGAGCCTGGCTCTGGCACACTGCCAGCCTCCCTGGCCTATGAAGTAGGGCAGATGCAGGGATTCTGCCAGACCAGGCGAGCAGGCAGCTCGGAGCCCAGCCAAGGGAAGGCCCTGCCAGGCTCTGGAAGGAAACAGTGGGAGAGAGCTGGTCAGTACAGCTTTCCCTCCCCAAGCTAAGGCTGTCTGCATGCCTGGAATTAAGAAATGGTGTGTGCTCAGCTGACAGGATTTCAGGCTGTTTCCTACTGCCAAACACAGTCCCCCAGCACCACCCACTGTGCACAGGAATCTGGAGGGGGGTGGTAGGAAGGCACCTGGGAAGAGGTCAGAGGTCAGGCCTCTGCCTTCTTACCACCCCAGTGCCCCGACTCCGGCTTGTGCTAGAGTGGTCTGTCGTGGCTGGCTAAGGAGCTTTAGTCATCCATTGGCCCAATCTCCCAGCCAGATAAGCCCACCACAGAAAAGCAGGGGACAGGACCCTTCCTGGTGATAGACGTGCATCGTCGTCTATCCCCACAGGGTTCCCTCTCCTGACCCCTTTCCAGCACAGTGCCTGGGTCTTTGCTGTTGTTTTGTTTTGTTTTGTTTTGTTTTGTTTTGTTTTGTTTTAAGATTTTATGTATTTATTTGACAGAGTCAGTGAGAAAGGGAACACAAGCCAGGGGGAATGGGAGAGGAAGAAGCAGGCTTCCTGCTAGTAGGGAGCCTACTGAAGGGCTCGATCCCAGGGTACTGGGATTATGACCTGAACCAAAGGCAGACGCTTAACTAAATGACTAAGCAACCCATACGTCCTGCTGTTCCCTTCTCCTGAGGACAGGTGGGTTGCTGGATGGAACCAGAAGCTGCCAGAACACAACCCCACCTTCGGTTTTCTAAAGTCCATAGGCGTCTCCCAGCAGGGGGCAGAGCAGGGCTGAGAGAGGATGGAAAGCAGGAGGCGGCTTGGGCCATGAGGACAAGGATACACCAGGGAGGTGGGGCACCTCCCAGGACTGCAAACCTGAGATGCCACAGCAGTGCGGCCTGGCAGGCTTCACGATCTGTGCCAGGGTGCTCAAGAACCAGATCAGCGGGGAGGGGAAGGGCATACCCAGACAGGCCCCCTCCCTGGTGATGTGCTTTGCATAGGGTTCCAGAGACCTCTGTAGGATTTCAGAATCAGGGCCAGTGCGAACTCATACAGGAAGAGAGGGAGTCTGAGTGATGGCTCAGCTTCCAACAGGGCAGAATAGGGACAAAATTCATGTCTGAAAAATCATGCAATGTAACCTTTTATGTACACCGGAGTTTGGGAGCCAAGTCCCCACCTGCTCCGACGGCTCAGGGATGCAGAACAGGTAAGCCTGGACATCGACTCTGACTCCACCACTTCTGGGCTCTGTGGCCTTGGGCCTTAAGCAACTTAAGCTCTCAGCCTCAATTTCCTTCCTAGGAAATTGGGCTAGGAATAGGCTACTCCTATTCCCCCCGAATTGGCCTATTCCTAGGAATAGGGCTAATGAGAGACCCTGCCTGACCAGGGGCTTGGGAAGATTCCAGAAGACTGTGATTCTAAGAATCCAGCACAGTGCCTGGTACGGAGCAAATACCTGGGGAGGGATAACCTGCTACCTGGTGCTTTTGGTGTTTTTTTTTTTTTTACTTTCCCTACTGACCTGCACCTAATAAAGGACACCTCAAATACTACAGAGTTCCCCTAAAACACTTCTTAACCTCCCTCTCTCTCTCTCACCCCTCCTTCTTCCTCAGCACCCCTGCCCTGGCCCCACTTCCCTTCCTGCAGTATGTCAGGGCTAGAGGGAACTCAAAGACTGTCTAGTCCAACTTCCTCATTTCACACAAATGGAAGCTGAGGTCCAGAGAGGGAAGGAACTTGCCCAAGGTCACAGAGCAGTCAGAAGCAGGGCCAGGACCAGAACCCCAGTTCCTGAGGCTCTCAGTGTAGGGGGCCCTTCCTGAACATTCTTACCCCTGTCCTTCCCTCCCTTTCTTCTTCTTTCCTCCCCTGTAGACAGCTCCCTGGGGCTATCTCAGCCTCTTCTGCCATAGCCCCTAAATCTGCAGAGGTCAGCAAACGTCCCATTTTACCCTGGACCCCCTGAGGAATCTCACGGGGTCCTCCCCAGTCTTCTCATCCCCTGGGGTGCTGCTGGCAGTGTGACTGGACAGAATTTGGGGAGTACCTAGGAAGGCTGGTCTCCCCCGCTGCGCTCTGCACCCCTGGCCCCCCATTCACAGGTCTTGCCTTTCCGGCCCAGATATTTCCCCTGCAGGTGGACTACACGGTCCTGCAGCTTGGGACAGTCAGGCTCTTCCTGTGGGTCCTACCTCTCAGTGATCGCCACCATCTCTGGGGACAATGCTTTTCCCTGGACCACAGGCTGGGGTTGGGAGGATGTGGTAAAGACTTCCAGCTTCAAAGCTGGAGGTGAGGTGCTGCTTTTTTTGGATCACTATATTTTCCCACTCCACTAAGCTCTTGGGAAAGTGGAGAAGCCAGTTAGCTGAGTTCCATTTCCTAGTGGGAGCTAAAAACAAAAACTAAGCATCCACAAGAGGCCTCATTCTGCCAGCAGGGGCCCAGCAGACAAGCCACACATGAACCCATGACTGCCCGGTAGGGGCTGGGAGCCTTCCCACCACACAGCTTGATCTGTAGGACCCTCCTCAGTGGCCCTCTGCCTCTACTGGCTGTGTCTGTCTGTCTGAGTGGCCCAGTGTCTGAACTCTACCTCAACAGTCCCCTCTCCCTCCCGGGAGGCCAGTTCTATACATCACTTCCACATGCCCCATCCCTAGCCAGGCCCACAGGAGGCACCAACTGAATACACTTGCTCCCATCAACAAACTGGGGAGCCATCTGACATGAATCCCCATTTTGGTCTAGGAAGTTGATCCTTCAAGGAAATGCCCAAACCACAGCTTTTCTGACTTTTCGGCTGAAACTGCTCAGTGACAGAGGAGCAGGAACGTGAACAGGGGGATGTGAAAGAATTAGCTTCCCTCATAGGAGAGAGTGTGGGGTTCTATTTGTAGTCTCATATTGAGTTTTAAAGTTGATGTGTATTATGCACTTAAAATATGTGGGTTTCTACTGATGTAACAATTACACGACATCATTTTTCTTTTCCAACATCTTTGAGAGAGAGAGAGAGAGAGAGACGGGGTAGAAGGAAAGGATCTCCAGCAGACTCCCACTGAGTGCAGAGCCCAACTCAGGGCTTGATCCCATGACCCTGAGATCATGACCTGGGCTAAAACCAAGCAAAGTGGATACTTCGTGAAGGTGGCCATGAAGCACTAGGGACTCGTGAGCTCAAGAGATGACACAGTTATTACACTTTCAGGTTTCCCAATTTCCCTTTGGCAACGATGCGCTCATTTCCCTGTTAGAACAGTGGTTCCTAGCACTTTGGGGAACAGGGAGTCCTCTGAGTATTTGAGCTTTGGTCTCTCTCCCCCTAAAACATAAAGCAGCACCTAAACTCAACACTCTTTGCATAAACATTTTGCATATAACCACAATGGTTTCAAAGACTGACACCCACTTCAAAGACCCTGCCTCAATCTATCTCCCTTGGATCCCACACCCCCAACACCACTGAGATGGAGAGCAACTGTTGCCCAAGAGGTCAGAACTGCTTCTCATGGAGAAGAGAAGGACAGGACTGGTGGTACAGTCACCAGGAACAGGCAGGGTTTGGACTGCTGGGCTTACCTGCTTTAGGGAGGATACTAAGCCATTCTGGAAGACCACTTGTTGATCTGGAGGCTCAGTCAGTCACTTGCAACCCCACCTCCCTGGAGTCTTCAAATTAAGATCAATCATTTCTTCCAGAACAGCTAAACCAAAAGGACCCACCCCATGGCCAGGGTCTACCAGGCCCCCTACTCCCCACCATTCTCACCATAAACATTTCTCCTTTTACATTCTTTCTCTTTGTTACCACCCTTCTTCCTCTCCCATTCCTGATGGTCCCTCCATCCCCAACCTTCTCTTTTTTTCTCTCCTCTGGCTCTGCCATAGTCCAGCCAATAGCATCACCAGATTCCAAACAGAGGCACCAGGGGCTTCTCAACCCTTGAGTGAGATGCTGTTGAACCCAGAAGCAGCCAGATGGATGATATGACCTCAGAAGGTGACTTCCACCAAGAGTCCAGCTCCCAAATCCCAGAAACCTGGGATTTCTAGAAAACTGATCACGCCAATGCTAGGAGTATCATTTTGGAGAATGGCCTGAGGAGCCATGGAGAACTAGTGGTCCTCGACATTACTAAATCCAGAAGGTATGGTGAAGTGCCTGAGCCCCCCAGTTCCTCCAACGAGCATTATTCTCACCTTGTAGGACGGGGTCTCCGTGCCTGGGTTCTCAGCCTGCACGACAATGTAGGCATGTAAGAAGTTGGAGGCAATCATATCTGGGACAAACGGTGTGTTTTCTTCTTGGAAGATGATGGCCACAATGTCATTCCCAATGTGTCTCTTTCTCTGGAGCTAAACAAAAAGTGGTCCGTTGTTATAAGCCAGCTAGGAACAACCTGAAAACAAACGAGATCTAGACAGGAAAGTCCTCATTATTCTACCTTATTCAGAAACCCTGTAACTCTGAGACCTAGCTCTCCAGGGGAGTTTTTCCCCCCAATCTTCAGAAGCCACCAAAAAGAAAAAAATGGGGAAGACTAGATAGGTATCAGCTAGCGAGCATGTTACTGAGCTCTAGAGGAGCCAGGGTCCTGACACAGGACTCGGGGAGAATGGTTAAAAGGTGAGGAATGGGTTTTGCCCTGGCAGAGCCTGTAATGGGTCTAGAAGGGACAGAAACACAGATGAAGCCACCTGAGAACAGTAACAAAGGCACCAGCCAGCACGTGCTACGTCAGTTGCCACACACAAAACATCTGGCGCTCTGCGGGCAGACAGGAAGGCAAAATCAGAGGCCTGGCGCTAACCTGAGAAGGCTTCCTGGAAGAGGAGATGGGGTGGGTGGGCAGTGCTTGAAGGAAATGTGGATGCACAGGGATTAGCGAGCAGAGCATTCTATACCAGAGGGAGGGAGAGCCACGCTTAGAGAAAGAGGGCAACCTGGCTTGGCAGGGGTCATGGGAGAGAAATCCATGCCTGATTCAAACAGGGCCAGGTCCTTGCACAGGCGCACTCAATCACCGAGCAGCTACTGTGCGTCAGGAACCATGACGTGCTGTTCACATGTGTGACTTCAAATACTGGGGCCACGAAGTCCTGGCTAGGTGCCTACCTATGCATTTGTTCCTCGATTAAGCGCCTCAGGCATGCAGGCTCTACGTTTTATGTTGACTTTCATATTTATGGAGCACTGCTGTAGACTGAGCCCCAGGTTGGACACTTTTACACGAATTATCTCACTTATCCCACTCACCTCCTCCCATTTCTTGGGAGCAGAAAATTAATATTTATTCAAGCCCTTGCAGAAAGCCAAGCTCTGTGTACTTCCCACTGAATACAGGGGAGACTGAAAGAGAGCCCCAGGCTGGGGCAGGGGGCGAGAAGGCCATGAGGGAACAGAGACAAAGGTGAAACGTGGAGAGAAAAACCTACTTTGGATTCAAAAGGAATCCTGCTCCCATTTGTTTCTGGAACATTCCGTGGTTATTTTAGAGCCAAATCACAGTCTCATTTGCCAATTTCCTTTTTCCCTACGAAGCCAGGCACTATGTTTACAGTATTACATCTGTGCTCCCTCCTCAGTTCCCTGCTCAGAGAGGAATGGGTCAGAGACTGGGGAAGAGCCTACCTTCCTTTCTGAGTTTCCTAGAGACTGAAAAGGCACAAAGAGTGGGAGGGGGCAGATGGTGCAGCAGCCAGGCCTCAGCTGCTGATTTCAGGGCTCCCCGAGAAAAGAGCTGGGCCACCTTGGGGACACGCTGCTCTCCAAAGCAGCAAATGAGAGGGAGGGCAGGACAATGCTGGATGCAGAGGTCTCATCCAGGTTCCCTGGTTGAGGTGAAGGCCGAACTCCTGCCCATGAGCAGGTGCAGCAAGAGATGAGACTAGAAAGGTTGAGAGGTGGGGGGCAATGACCACTGTTGGGGGGGTCCTGCCACCCATCACTGGGGCAGGAAGGAGGGCCATGGTCAGGAAGGAAGCCTGCCACAAGCCAGGCACTACTGAACCATACCTTCAGAACCTTCTGTGATGCCCCCAACAATCCTGTGACTTAGGTGGTCTTACCTGTTTTGCAGCTGAGGAACATGAGACCACAAGGTTAACCAGCTTTCCCGGAGTCACATACCCCCGAGTGACAGAACTAACGTCAAGGTGCTACTTGCAAATGCCATCATGTCCTCCTCACCACCGCCCTACAAGCAGGGCACTTGGACTCTGCTGCCAGCTCTGCCCCCAACCACGCTGAGCTGCAAGTTCCCCACCTGTCAGAGCGAGACAAGCAGGAGCCCTGTCCTGCCTCCCACACCAGGTGCCGTGACAGGCCACAAGGGTGAGACAATACCATGAACAGACTGGCCTCTGAATTATGAAAGCGGGAAAGGGGCCCAGCCCCTCAAGTACCCAACACCAGCAGCAGGCTTTCACCTCACATGCCCCATGCTCCCAACGCCCTCCTGATCCAGGTTACCTGCTGGGCGTCTCCCTCGGTAAACGGCAGCTTTGTGGAGACATGAAACATGATCTCTCTGTCCCGGAATATCGTGTACACAGATTCCACCCCCGTCTGTCCGTGGGTCACATCCAGGCCTCCGCGGAAACTGTTGGCAAAACAGGGTAAGAGCAGGAAGGGAGTAAGTGTGAGGAAAAGTAGGCTACATGGTGCCTTCCCTGAGGATACGGGGGCCAGAGAAGGAAAGAGAAGACATGCAAGAGTGTGGACACAGACAGAATGATGGGCCTGGCGCAGGGGGGTCCGGGCTCCTGAGTACACAAGCCCCAGAGGTCTACTCATAAGCCTCTTGTTTAAGAGACAGAGGCAGGGACGCCTGGGTGGCTCAGTTGGTTGGACGACTGCCTTCGGCTCAGGTTATGATCCCGGAGTCCCGGGATCGAGTCCCGCATCGGGCTCCCAGCTCCATGGGGAGTCTGCTTCTCCCTCTGACCTTCTCCTCGCTCATGCTCTCTCTCTCACTGTCTCTCTCTCAAATGAATAAATAAAATCTTTAAAAAAAAAAAAAAACAGAGGCAGAACATCCATCCAGCCAACAGGAAGGGAGGTCACCCATCCTCAATTCCAAATGCCATCCTGGGTGCCAATGGCCCCCACAGCTGGGCATAAGCCTTTCTTCTCCGCAAGGCCATGTCCAAGTCCTCAGCCCAGAACCAGGGCAACCAGCTCTCCTGTGGGAGCATCCAGAGGGCAGCTTGAAGAGGTGACAGACTCTGGATTTCTGCCCAGCCACTCCGTCATGCGGAGACCCAGCCACAGGAGCACCCACCCCAGCGGCATCCAAGGAGCCCCTCTCCGGTATCTCCTCTAAGGCAGGAAAGAAAAGTACTAAGACCCTGGGTGGGCTTCCGGGAGCCACCCCTTCTTCCTTTCTAGACATGGGCTCCTGACCATGGGTCACAGTCTTCAGCAAGAGGAGGGGAGGCAGGTTCCTTTAGAAAATGAAATAAAGCACACCCTGGATGTCAGTCCCCGAAAACGTTGTAAGACAAACCAGAAAATGTGCTCTGCTCAGCATGGCAGGAAGCTCAGCAGGCTGGGGGTCGGGCACTCTGGGTCCAGCCGATAAGCCAGCACATGACCTCGGGCACATCACTTTACCTGTCCTCATCTGCCTCAGTTTCTTCCTCTACACGATAAAGGGCTAGAAATCCATGATCTCTGGGGTTCCTCCTGGTTTTAACAGCTTTTACTTCATCTATTCTAAGGCACACCTTTTTTCATACTTGAACATCTCTGAAACCAGAATGCATCTTACAATGATGGCTCCTCAGAGTCGATGGAAGGGGGCACAGGAAGAGCAAGAATGTAAGGACTCCCCACGCTGACTCCGCATGGGGCCCCAGCCCTGCTACATCACATACAGGATCTACTTGAATCCCTCAACAACCTGGCAGCATCAGCACTATCTTTACCTCCCAGCTACAGATGAGGAAACTGAGGCTTTCAGGGGTTAAGGCACTTGTTCAAAGACACAGAGCCAATAAGTGGTGGAGGTGGGACTTTTACCAATGTGTGACTGATGCCAGGTGGCAGTGATGACCTTGGAGGGGGAAAGAAGAAGTGGAGAAGAGAAGGGAGTGGAGGAAGAAAGTAATAACTGAACACCACTACACACCAGGCCCAGAGCCAGGCACTTTCACACCTGATAGGAGATCCTGTCAATCTGGCTGATGAAGCAGGGGATCCCTGGGGCTCAGCGGCATGTCAGCCTCAAAGCACAGAACAGGCTGGCCAGGCTGGAAGTTCCGGTCAAATATTGCCTTTGTCAAGGGAAACCAAGGGCCAGAGTTTTCCAAGCATAGTCCCAATATTCTTTCTTTCCACTTAAGAGAACCAGAGGCTACTGCACAAATTTCTGCCAGGGAGATTACTGTATTTCCACCAATTCTTAATTATCCATTGTTTTTGCGTATTCTCTGAAATGGGCCCCTTCCCCCAACAGGGCCCTCTTTCCTGAAGGCCTGGCCAGTGAGTTACAGAGAAGGTGGATTCATTTCACTCTTGGTTGGAGCAGTTTCATCACACATTGGAAGACCAGTGTCAGTGCCATTCAGAGAATGTGCCATTCTGGGTTATCCCCCACGTCACCCGTTTTCTTAGGGATGCAGGGGAATATTGGTCACTTGCTAAAAAACAATACCATGTTTCCTGTGTGTATTTTCATCTCTCACATACCCCCAAGACTCAACTGTTGCCCCTCTCCCTTACTCCAGGCTTTCAGCTCTAGGGCCAGAGCCCTTGACAGAAACTCACCCTTTGAAATCCTGCAGTGTGATCGTGTCCCCCAAAAGGTCCAAGAACTCCTTGAAAGCTGGGCTCTCCTCATTGTTTCCAAACAGCTCTTCCTCCAGGGTCTGAAAGAGAAACAGAATCGGGGTAAGAGTCAGAAAGAAAAGCCTTCTTGATGCCAAGGGAAGGAATATGGCTGCCCAGCTACCTGGTCCTTTTCTTCCTTTCTCCCCAGCCCCAACACATTTGCCAACCACTGGCTCTGCTTGACTGGAGGAAGAACAAATAGAATTCACTCAGCAGAGCCGGAACTTCGGGGCTGGTTAGGGAGGACTTGCTAGCACAACACAGTCTGCTGGCCAGCGCAAAAGGCAGAGCTGAAGCAAAGAGTTCTTAGACTTGATACCAAAAACCATTCCATTAATGAAAAATTAATAGTTGGACTTCTGATACAGGACTAGTAGTTAGAATATATACAGAACTCTCAAAACTCAGTAGTAATCAAAATCATAATCTCTCTCCCTGGGTGGCTATAATCAAGAAGAAAGACAAAAACTGACAGTGGGGGTACCTGAGAAGTTCAGTCAGCTGAGTGGCAGACCCCTGATTTCAGCTGGGGTCAGGAACTCAGAGGCCTGGGATCAAGCCACATGTCAGGCTCTAAGCTCAGCAGGGAGTCTGCTTGAAGAGTTTTCTCCTCTCCCTCTACCCACCCCCTGCTTGCTCTCTCTCTCCATCTCTTTCTTAAAAAAAAAAAAAAAAAAAATACATCTTAAAAAAAAAAAAAAGAACTGATGGTGAGGATACGGAAAAGTCAGAAGCCTCATACACTGCTGGTGGGAATGTAAAACGGTGCTGTCTCTTTGGAAAACAGTCTGGCAGTTCTTCAAAAGGCTAAGCATAGAGTTACCATATGGCCCAGCAATTCTACTCCTAAGAATATATCCAAGAAAAAGGAAAACATAAGTCCACACAGAAACTTGCACATGAATGTTAAAAGCAGCATTATTCATAACAGTCCAAAAGTGGAAACAACCAGAATGTCCATCAACTGACAAACAGATAAACGAAATGTGGTATGTCCATACAATACATAATTCTGCCGTCAAAGGAATGCAGGACTGACTCATGCTACAACATATATGACCCTTGAAAACATGTTAAGCAAAAGAAACTAGACAAAAAAGACCACATATTATGATTCCATTTACACAATGTGTCCAGAACAGCCAAATCCATAGAGACAGAAAGTAGATTTGTGATGACGGGAGCTGGCAAGAATGGATATGGATTGACCGCTAATGGGTATGGGGTTTCTTTGGGGGTTGATGAAAATTATCTGGAGTTAGATAGTGGTGATGGTTTCATAACTCTGTGAATATACTCCAAGCCACTAAATCACATTTGAATCATATTAAATGTGAGTTACACTTCAATAAAGCTGTTATGAAAAGTTTCAAACAGTTCAGAAAAAAATCCAATTAGAAAATGGTTATACGAGAGACAACTTGGCTGGCTGGGTTGGGACAGCATATGACTCTTGATGTTGGGGTTGTGAGTTCAACCTCAATGTTGGGTGTAGAAATTACTTAAAAATAACATCTTTAAAAAAAAAACGGAAATGTAATGGTTAAAAGACATGAATAGTCATTTCACCTGAAGAAATATATACAGAGGGCAAATAAGCACATGAAAAGATAGCCGTCACCATTAGCCGTCATTAGGGAAATACAAATTAAAACCATTATGAGACATCACTACACATCTATCAGAATGGCTAAAATTAAAAAATAGTAACAACACCAAATGCTGGTGAGGATATAGAGGAAATGGATTACGCATCCACTGCTGGTAGGAATGCAAAATGGAACAACCACTCTAGAAAACAGTTCAGCAGCTTCTTACAAAA
This sequence comes from Mustela nivalis, assembly GCF_964662115.1. NCBI lineage: Eukaryota > Metazoa > Chordata > Mammalia > Carnivora > Mustelidae > Mustela > Mustela nivalis. The sequence goes on from NC_139036.1 coordinate 16,770,663, forward strand.
CTGAACATGTAATTACCATAAACCCATCATATGTTCCTCGACATTTACCCCAAAGAAATGAAAACTTATGTTCACCCGAAAACCTATATACAAATGTTCACAGCAGCTTTATTCACAATTACCCCAAATAGGAAGCCACCCAGATATTCCTCCAAGGGTGACCAGTTAAGCAGACCACAGTATAGCCACACCACAGAATACTACGCAGCCATGAAAAAGCAATGACCCCCCCCCCCCACACACACACACAGATACACAGGAATCTCCCTGAGTGGGAAAAAGAGCCAATATCCAAAGGTTATATAGTGTATGATCCCATCTATGTAACAATTTTCAAATAACAAAGTGTTAGAAAGTGAAGAATACATTAGTGGTTGCCAGGGCTCAGGGACTGGAGGTAGGAAGGGATGATGGAGGCAAGAAGGAGGTGGGTGTGCTTATGAAAGGGCCACATAAGGGATCCTTGTGTCGGTGAACTTCTTCTGTATTTTGACTGTGAAGCCTACACTGTAATAAAATTATATACAATGAAATACACACACACACACACACACATCCCTATGGTCACATGAAAACCTGGAGAAGTCTGAATAAGATCTGAGGATTGTATCAGTGTCAATATCCCGGCTGTAATTTCACACTGCAGTTTTATAAGACATTACCTTTGGGGAAAACTGGGTAAAGTGCACACAAGAGCTTTCTGTATTATTTCTTAAAACTGCATGCCAATCTACAATCATGTAGAAGTTAAAAGTTTAATAATTTTAAAAAAGTAGAAAGCAAAGCCCTTGTGACAGGCTCCAAGCAGTGCACAGCCCTGCCTGACCAGCAGGCTCTGCCCACCGAGGCAGGATCGGCAAAAAGCGATGACTCTGCAGGCATCCACAGATGGCAGTTCACAGCTGCAGATGACCCGGGAAACTCCAGCATGAGCAATCCCCTCAAGGAGGAAGTATCTAATAAGTGACTCTTTTATATCTCCTTAATACCTGCTTCATCACAAAAAAGAGCAGATCCCAGGTTCTATGCCTTCAACAGGCAGCAGAATCTAGCTAGATTTCAATAACTTCACTCTTTTTCATGGTATTTCCTTTTTAGAATGACCTTCATTTCATGCAAGGGATATTGATTTTCTAATTAGAGTGGTGATACAAAATTTCCTTTAAACCATGCATGTAAGGTGGAAAAAAAGGTTTTTTAAAGAAAATGTGAGGTAGTTAATAGTACAGGTGTGATAAAAAGTGTAAGAGAGGCAAACAGGAGAAAATATGATCTTGGATGTCATTTGTGAATGTCTGAAGTTTGGGAAACATGGCCCTCTAACAGAGGTCAGCAAACTGTGGCCCAGAGGCCACAACCAGTGTGCTACTTTATAAATAAAGCTTTATTGGAACACAGGCAGGACAATCCATTTGGTTCTGTCTATGGCTGCTTTTGCACTACAAAGGTAGGGTTGGGTAGTTAGCTCCACAGAGACAGTACGGCTCTTGAAATCTGAAATATTATTTATCCGGCCTTTCACAGAAAGTGTGCTGGTTCCTGCTGTATAGAGAGCATGCCTCAAAGGCATCACACACAACTCTGACCCAGCGGGCTGTTTACCCCAGGTCGTGAGGCCAGAGTGTGCGAGAACAGCTGCTTCCAGGTAACACACATCTTCTCCAGTGAAAGCAATCCAGCTTATTCAGCAGGGCATGCAGCTCTCGCTAGGATGGACACCCAGCCTGGTGCTAGCAGTGTATTTTTACACTGGCCATGAGTCTGACCATGCGCTCAGGAAGGGAGTCTTAGTCAACACTGTGTCTGATAAACAGGAGAATTAGAGGGGACTTACTTGTATCCTAAGAACAGCATAGAGCTTTCATGCAACATATGTTCATATAACCTGCCCCATGGGTATAGGTCTGCAAAACAGTAACTTTTTAAAAAGTTTTTTAAAAAAGACTTTTTTCTCCCTGTGTACCTCCACCGGAGCTCAGCAGCATCCAGTAAATAGACAACACCCAGACTCCTCCCAGAGGTGGATGGTTAATGTTTGGTAATTATAATTTTGCTGGAACACTGGGCTGTAATCATCTTATGAGATCTGCTATGGTAAATTTCACAAGCAAAAACTTTAATTAGGGGGGTTATATTAGTAGGCCTGTACAAAATAAATATGCAATATATAAAAATAATTAGAGAAGCTACCTGAATAATCTCCCTTCAATTATAAGATTCATCCGTGTTGGCCTCTCAGCTCCTAAACTCTTCACTTAATTAGACTGTTTTTAAGCAAACACATTTCTCTTGTGGTCTAGTATCTTCGGACAAGGAAGTCCGCTATCAGCTAGCCAAGAAACACACCATCACGGGGCGGGGGGCTCACAGATAATGTTGAAAGATACTATCAACTGACCTACCATAAGAGCACCAAAACTTTTATCCATTGATTCACAAAGAAAAAAGTTATTGAGTGTTATTTCCATAAAACCACCACACTAGGCTCTTGGATGATACCAGGATGAACCTGGTGTAGAACCTTCTAGGTGAGGAAGCATGGATGTGTTCAGCAGCCCACTTCTCAGGGTGTTAATGCATGTCCATGATAGGCAAGTTGGGAAGTTTGTGGTCAAATAAATATGGGAAACACTATGTTCAAAAAAGCTCTGTGAGCTCTTTACCCTGGGATTCTTAGAGCCTTTAAAATGTTCCCACACAATCGCCCCCACCCAAGGAATTTGTTCACAGAGTACCCATCAGGCCAGCATCTCATGGAACACACTTCGAGAAACATTATCCTGACCACCTAACCTCAAAGCAGCATAGAAGTGCTACAACAGACAGAGGAGGGGGAGCAGTAGTGTACCGGGAAATTTTTTTTAACAACCAGGTTTCCAAAGAGGAAAAGCAGAAGCCCTAGTTTGCGAATTTCCATGGTGTAAATACTTCCGCCATGGCTGATTTCAAGCCACCGGCATGACATTGCAGAATGCAGAGCTGGGAAGAGATGCACTCAATGCTCCAGCAATCTAAGAAAAGTCCAGGGTGAAAGAGCTAATTCCCAGCTGGGAGAAGGGCAGGCAAGGAGAAAGCAGCTTGTGCTAATCCATTCCCTCTACCCAGTCCGATTATTCTTAGGACAACAGCCCATAGTTCAATATAAGCTGAGGTAGCCAAGAAGAATTAGAAGTTCCTTTATGAAAAATGACACTGCTGTTTAGAGGATGTGCAGGCCTTCTTGTGAGGAGGAGCCCACCTTGAAGATCCTGTCACCTCCAGCCTAATTCATCCTGTAACGTGACTGTTGTACTCAGCATGTGGAAGAAACTAGCGCAGAGCGTCTATGCTTGAGGGGAGGCAAAGAGGGAGTCCCCAGAGAGAAACCACAGGGTATAGTGACCAGTATGGATTCGTGATGCTTACCTGCCTGGCTTTTTGATAAATAACCCCAAATTTGAACGTGTTGTTGACATCGTGTTCATCATAGGACACAATCATTTGGGAGGCCTAGAAAAATGTAGAAAGAAATCAGACTGTTCATTAATTGAGGGACAAGGGAGGAAGCAAAGGAAAGGGAAAGCACTCATTCTGGTGGAGAATGTGTCCCCATGGTGTGAGACATCCACACATGTGCAGGGAGGCACAGGGGAAGCCAGAGGTTTCAGCTGGTTCCCAGACTGGGGCTCTCCCACGGTGGCCACACCTCTGGATCTCTACACCATTCCCATCCAGATGGGCCAGCCAAGGCCTGGGAGTCCAGCAGGTCTCAAGGAACAGACTTGCCCCAGTGTTTTATCTGTGATGTAAAAAGTGATTGGCCCCAAAACTGGTCAGCGAGGATGATGCTGGCCCTAATTACCTCTGATCAGCATATGATTTTAAGCAAGGCACTGCTCATGCCCAGACTTCAATCCCCCTTTATCCATTAAGTGAGGTCTCTAAGGAGGAACACACAATATGCAAAGGGAGGGTGGGGTGGGAAACCCACTGGTTTCCCACTAACCCAACTAAACCCCGACCACTGGTTCAGTTTAGTTTTCCCTTATGCCTCTGTGTTGCTGTCCAGGGCTCAGAAACACCAAACTCTGTATCTTAAATCTGCTGCTTTTACCTGCATAGCTTTGAGTGAGCCACTTTACTTCTCTGGACCTCAGTTTTTCCATCCATTAAATGGAGATGTGTGGCTGTGAAGATTCAGTAACACCAGGCACATAAGGTGCTGAACAACAGAGCAGCTATCACCATCATCCTCATCATCTGTGTAACCCTCCAGAAAGGTCGGAGCTGAACCAGATTGTTGGGAAGGAGGAGACTTGGGCTTTATTGGGATAGTCTCTGTAGTAAAAAGGAGGGATCTGACCACATATTACATAGGAGGGACAAACAAGGCATGACTTGTGGTTCGGCATATACAACCCAAGGGAGGCTCTGAATCACCCAAGGAAATGGGTGCCTCTCAGCTCCACCGGGAACGTGCCACTGCCCAGGCCCAGAGGGAGACGCCATACCCACATGTAACGGTCAAAGTTGCAGACCAGCTGCCCTGCCAGAAAAGAGGCATCCAGCGATGGAGAAGGCCCCACAGAACATTCTAGACTCTATGAATTACAAACACATACACACACACACCCCTCCCTCAGCCAGATTAACACCCCAGCCAGACTAAGTGGTCTTTCAAACACAGAAATCAAGAAAATACAGCTGCTTTTCCATTATTACCAGAGCCGGAGGCTTTCCAAGTCACAGGGAGAACTGTGCAAATGAGCACCATCCCCAGCTTCTCTCGGCGGACAGGATTTGATGACAAAAACTGCCAAGCTTGTAGTTAAATAAGGCCTTCGTGACAGGGTTTTAATGTTTAGTTAAAACTCACTAATTCAGCTTTAATTATAAAGGGAAGGGCAGCCTGAATGAAAGAAAACGCTCCATGGGGGGCAGCTTATTCTGGGGAGAGCCTCCAGATGTGCAGAGGGTGTCAGAGAGGGGGACTCTGGCACATTCCTATGCAGGTGAGGACCCTGCCATTAGCTCAGCCACAGCACAGAGATGAATGGTGTCAAGCACAACCATGAACATCCAAGCCATGTGTTCCAGGGGGAGCCAGATTCCTCCGCCAGGACAGGGCCTCTCTTCCCACCCAAACATTCCAGCTAGCCATCCCTCACTACAAGCAGCGAGGTGCAGGGAACGGACTGAGCCAGCCCCAGCAAGCCTCTGCGGCCACTGTGTGAGTGTGCAGGGTGAGCTTCGAAGCACCACTTACTTCCCCTTCCGGCCTTATAGACCCTGCCAACTCATGAAGCAGTCTGCACACCGGCTCTCTTCCCATGACCAATTTAAAGCAATTGACTGTCCATGAGTGATTTAGGTCCTGTCGTGCCATAATTGTTCTTGAGTTGGCTTGTTGGTTTAGTTTTGTTGTTATTGTTCCTCTGCCCACCCACACTCCCACAGCTGGAATCAAATTCAGGCCAGTCCGAAGGAAACTGATAACAGAACCAGCCTGTTTATTAACTAGGGCTGTGCAGGGGCTATAAGGCCTCAGAGCTGCAGTAACACTGGCAACGGGAAGCCACGATCTGGCCTTTTCTCTCTTAGCGGGGTTCTGCCCCCTCACTCCTCCATGATGACAGACTAGATCTGCACTAACCTTTCAGCTATAGGTGGAATTACTCCCTACATCAGAAGGGCCTCCAGGAAGTATGACGAGAATAAGTGGGAGAGGTCACAACACTGCAACTCCTCTACCGCCCCCACAACAGATAGGGACCAATTCAGGTGGGTCTCTCCCCAGGCACGGCCTAGGACAGGTTTCCAGTGGACCAGTTTGCAAAGGGGTGAGCAGGGAGAGGGAGAGACATGGAGGTTTATTGGAGACCCCACAAAACCCCACCAAGATGCACAGAACATCCCACAGAGCCACTGATACACAAATCCATGCCAAGCTACAGAGCCCTGGGCAAGGGGAGGAGGTGAAGGTCCTCACCTTGGGGTACAGGACAGGGTTGAACTTCAGCCCCACAGCGTCATCACAGAAAGCCTAAGCAGGAAGAGAGAAACACACAGTTCAGGGGCCTTTCCACTGAAAACATTGGGGCTGCAGGGTCAGAAGGCCTGGGGCTGAATCCTGGCTCTGCTGCTCACTAACTAGAGGCCAGGAAAGCCAACTCACCTTCCTGGGGTTTCCTGATAAATTGAGGCCACACAGAAGGCATTCAGCACAATTCTGCTTGGCATTCTCACTCCTAACATGTGGGTCCGACCCAACTAACCATCCTTCTCACCCCACTTTGCTGACTCAGTTCTCAAGCTCCCAATATCTCAGAGCAGAGACATGGTCCCTCCACCAGCTGATGGACAGCTCCTTACTCAAGGTGTCCAGAGGAAACCTGGGGGGTGTCCTCTGTCTGGACCAACAGCCTAGCCATCCTCCAGCCTATCTCTCCTGTGTTGTGAAGACTGTCTGGCCACCCCACCTCTCTTCCTCTCAAGTCCTACAGTACTCTGCATAGCCAGCCCTTTCTTTCCATGTCTCTGGTCCCCTGAACCAGCTGTGAACTTGGGGGTGGAGGCCATGAGCAGCCTCAGCTGTGAGGATGAGATGGGGAGGTTGCAGGCAAGATGAGGACATCTGCCAATCGCCCTCCCTCACCCCAACCATGGTATCAAGGGCCAAAGAGCACAGTGGCCTTCCCCCTCTCCAAGGACAGAGCCTCTCTGGACGAGCCTGCACCCCCGCCCCAGCCCTGGGCTTAAGAGAGGAAGCCTGCTTCTCACAGGAGTTGGTTGTTACCTTTGCAATCTGAGGGACGCTGGGCAACTTGTTCAATCCAGCCAAGGGGATCCTTTCATGCACTGTCTTCACTTTGGACCTGCACATGTGAATGAAGGTGAGAAAAGGGGTCTATGAGAAAAGAAGTCCGATAGGAAAAGCACTGAGGTCACGCCAGACCACAAGGCACACTAGCTTTGCATCTCCCTGGGTCAGATCTGCCGCATTTCACCCAACCCGTGAGCTGGGCGCCGCACTCAAGTAGTGGGAAAAGGGAATCTTGTACTTATCCCGGAGGAGGGTATACTGTTATATCTCTGCAACCGAGATGTGGGATGTGTGGAGAGTCACCTTCAAGTTCACCATGATTTGGGGGTTGTTGTGGGGAGGTTTTGTGTTCTCCCAAAGAACTGGGCACAACTTCTGGAAAGACGTGTGTTCTCACATGCAATTAAGCCTTCATGAAAAGAAAAATCTAATACTTTAAAATCTAGATTTAGTCAAAATATAAAGGGGATGAAAGTTGCTTTATAAAGGGATTCACCGTAAGACTCTAAATTTAGCCTGTTCCCCTGATTCCTTTAGCACATTATGAAAGTGTTGAATTTTACTGAATGCTTTTCTGCATCTGCTGAGATAGTCACATGGTTTTTAATCTGTTAACCTGGTAGATTACACTTCTGTTGAGCCATCTTTTCGTTCCATGGGTAAAACTCGCTTGCTTATGATGTATTATTTTTTCATATCCTGCTGACTTTAATTTGTTAATATTTCCTTGAGAGTTTCGTATCAATAGTGACACTGGCTTTTTGTTTTATTTTCCTTGTACTTCGCTTGTCAGGTTTTGATATCAAGGTGTTATCCCAGCCTCATAAAATTGCTGAGGAAGATTCTGAACCTTTGAATTCGTTTGTATACACCACAGGGACTTACTGTTCCTTAAAGGTTTGCTAAAACTCATCCTTGAAATCTCTCGGCTTCCTGGGGGTTTTGGCGGGAGAGTGAGGGGGGGTGGGATAGCTTTGGCTATCAATTCAGTTTATTTAATGATGAATATTTAGGTTTTCTACTCCTTATTGAGTCAATTTCGGTCATTTTTTTTTCTATATAATTATCCAACAGTGCAGTGACATAGTATGGGTTTTGGTCTTCTCTTAGGACTTAACCTGTACTTATAATCACACCCCTCCCTTCAGTGTCTTAACATGATCTGTTTGTATCTTTTCTCTGTTTTCCATAATCAGACCTTGATGGGAGTGTACGTATTTTATTAATCTTTCCAAAGAGACAATTTTTGGCTTTGTCGTCTCCATTCCTTTTTATTGTTGCTTTCTACTTCACTAGCCTTGTTCTTTGTCTTTTATATTTCCTTCCTTTGTATTTCCTTTGGGTTTTTTTTTTCCTGCTGTTCTTTTTCTAACTTCTTGACCTGCATGCTTACACAGTTAATCTTTCTTCTTTTTTACAAATGCATTTTAAACTATCCATCTTTCTCTCTAACTACCACTTGAACTGCACCTCACAAAATGCTGGGTGGTATTTTCACTGTCATTCATTTCTAAATATTTTGTCAGTTCTTTCGTGATTTCCTCTTTAATCTGTAAGTTATTTAAAGGGTCGCCTTCTTTTTTTTTTTTTTTTTTAGCTTTCTAAATGTTCTCTTCCTTCGGTAATTGTTGATTTCTCACTTAATCTTCCCAAGTTCAGAGAACATAATCTGTATGTTAATTATTTTAGATCAGTTAATGTACTACACAGGCATTTTTCATGTTCCATGTGGGTTTAAAAACAATGTATTGTTTTGTTTTGTTGAGTTCAGGAATGTATGTTACAAGATCAGATTTGTTAACTGTATTGTTCAAATCTTCTACGTATTTACAATTATCTGCTTGTTCCATCGGTGTCTGAAAGATGTTACTAACTCTCCTACTATAACTGAGGATTTGTCTATTACATTCCTATCTGTTTCTGCCTGTCTGAATTCAAGACTCTCTTACTAAGTACAGCTCCATGACTGTTAGATCTTCGAGGTGGACTGTTCTCTATCATCATGGGGGCCAAGCCTTCTGTGGGTCCAGTAAAGGGCATTTTTCTCCACCCAGGTAAGGAACAGATTCAGAAACAAAAAAATTAAGAGCAAGGGATTAGAAGTCAAAGTAACGCCTTCGTTCCTGATAAAAGCCGCCCATTTTAGTACACAGATGAAATGGGTCTTCTAACTAAACCCCAGGATTGTCCTTCAGGTCCCAGCTGCTACCCAGCAAGAGGCAAGCCTCCTCTGGAGGGGGTTGGCTCAGGTTGGGCCTCCAGCACAGAGGAGTGGAGGGTGTACCCTGTGGGCAGCCAATTCCAAGAGGAAAAACAGAAAGGGCTACACATGTTAAGTTCTTGCTCTCTAATCCACCGATCAGAGAAGGCAGAGAGAGTCAAGGGTGTTACACAGAAGTATTCCTTCCATACAGGAGGAAATACCAAGAGTGCGGAGAAGTATTTCCAAGCTACAAAGGAATGTACTCCCTTTACCCTTACTAATGCTTTGTTCCTGAAATTCTATTTTGTCTAATATTAATGTTGCTATACCACCTGGAAGCACTGGTTAGGATTTTCCCAGTGTATATTTTCCATTTCTATTATTTTAAACCTTTCAACATTATTTTTCTTTAGGTAGGTATCTTATAAGAAGAATAGAGCTATAAACCCTATGATCCAGTAATCACATTACTGGGGTATTTCCCCCCAAAAAATACAAAAACACTAATTCAAAGGGATGCACCCCTATGTTTATTGTAGCATTATTGTAGCCAAATTACGGAAATAGCCCAAGTGTCCACTGATAGATGAATGTATAAAGAATCTGTGCAATGGGATGTTACTCAGCCATGATAAGGATGAAATCTTGCCATTTGCAATGACATGGTTGGAGCTAGAGAGTATAATGCTAAGTGAAATAAGCCAAAGAAAGGCAAATAACATATGATTTCACTCATATGTAGAATTTAAGAAACAAAACAAATGAGCAAAGGGAAAGAAAGAGAGAGAGAGACAAACCAAGAAACAGACACTTAACTCCAGAGAACAAACTGAATGTGAACAGAGAGGGCATGGGGGGGAGAATGAGGGAAAATAGGTGATGGGGATTAAGGAGTGCACTTGTCATGATGAGCACTGAATAATGGAAGGAATTGTTGAATAACTATATTATATACTTGAAACTAACATTACACAGTATTCACAATACTGGGATTAAACTTAATTTTAAAAAAGAATGGCAAATGTGGGAAAAGAATATAGCTGTAAATTTAGTTCAGTTTTAGTCTCCTAGTCCAGTATATTCATATGGTAAATTAATCTATTTAAATTTATTGTGATTACTAATATATTTGGAATTAGAGCTATTATTTTATGTTTTCTGTTATTCTGTGCTTTCTTTCCTTTTTAAAACTCCTCCTTTCCTGCCCTCAGTTTAATTTTTTAAAAAATTCTCCTTATCCTTCTGCTAGTTTGAGCTGCAGATTATATGTCTATAACTTCCAATACACATTTTTATACATTTCTCTAACAAACTCTAAACTTACCTTGCTGTGTCTCTTCTGAGGAGGGAAGAGGAAATAGTAACTCAGTGAACTCTTCCCTCCCTATGGCCCTTCCTACTTCTGTCCTTCCAATCGTCCTTCCCACTTCCTAGTGAACTCTTCCCTCCCTATCATCCTTCCTACCTCCAGCAACCCTCAGATTGTTTCCTATGATTAAAAGTCTCATAGGGGGTGCCTGGGTGGTTCAGTCATTAGGTGTCTGCCTTTGGCTCAGGTCATGATCCCAGGGTCCTGGGATCAAGTCCCACATCGGGCTCCCTGCCTTGGCAGGAAGTCTGCTTCTCCCTCTCCCACTCCTTCTGCTCGTGTTCCCTCTCTCACTGTGTCTGTTTCTGTCAAATAAATAAATAAAATCTTTTTTTTTTAAGTCTCTTATGGTTTATCTCCCTCTCTGATTTTGTCTCTTTTATTTTTTTTCCTCTCTTCCCCTATGAACCTGTTTTGTTTCTTAAATTCCACATGAGACCATATGATAATTGTCTTATTTTGATGACATTTCACTTAGCCCTAGTTCCATCCACATCGTTGCAAGTCAAGCCTCTTTTTAAACACACAAAAACTAATTCTTTTTCCCTCATCAGTAATTAAATTTATCAAAACAGTTGACCTATTTCTTGCCACTTTATTTTTTTTAAGATTTCTTTATTTTGAGAGAGAGAAAGGGTATGCACACACTTGAGCAATAGGAGCAGAGGGAGAAAGAATCCTAAGCAGAGGCGTTTTCCTCGCTGATCACAGAGCCTGACATGGGATTTAAGTCCATGACTCTAACCTGAGCCCCTGAGCCAAAATCAAGAGTCATACACTTAGCCAACTGTGCCACCCAGGCACCCTTGCCACTTTTTACATCTTTTCATCTGGTTTCTCTTTTCTTCTGGCTGAAGTACATCCTTTAGTAATTCTTTCAGGGATAGCCTGAAATTCTCTTGTCTGAAAACAGTTTGACTTTGTGTTTGCAGAGAGCTTCTCTGGGTATAGAATTTTAGAATTTCAGCCAGGTTGTCATCACTTCATAGAGGAGTGTCTTTATTCTTAGGAAGCTTTAAAAATGTTCTCTTTCCCTTAGATTCTAATGCTTCACTTCAATGTGTCCAGTGGTACTGCTTTGTTTTAAAATCATGCTCAGTACCACAGTGTGGTGCTTTCTTCCATTCTGAAATATTCCCAGCCATTCTTTCTTTTCTTTTTTTAAAAGATTTTATTTATGTGTTAGAGAGAGAAAGAGAGAGGTCACAAGTAGGCAGAGAGGCAGGCAGAGAGAGAGGGGGAAGCAGACTCTCTACTGAATAGAGAGTACGATGCGGGGCTCCATCCCAGAACCCTGAGATCATGACCTGAACCGAAGGCAGAGGCTTAACCCACTGAGCCACCCAGGTGCCCCACCAGCCATTATTTCTTTAGATATCTCTTCGCCACTGATTTTCTCCTCTTCCCTCTGAGACTCTATGACAAAAGCTATCAGTCTATTATCCACACATCATCTTTCTTTTTCACGTATTTCGTCACTTTATCAGCGCTGTACTCTGACTGAATTCTTTGAGACTATGTTCCAATGCACGGATTCACGCCTTGATTCCAAACCAATTATATAAGACTAGATTTTATCCCATGTATTGAGGTTTTCAATTTTAACTGTTTTATTTCCCATAATTCCAACTGTTTTCATTTTGTACCCATGTGTATCCATTCTTGATTCATCCATTCATTCAATGTATCATAATTTATTATCCCTTTTACAGATGCTATTATCTTCTTCAGATATTAAATATATTTAAGTCATTTGAAAGTATACCATTATTTGCATTTCATTAGCAGTAAAACCAGTTCATTTGTTGATATTTTCAGCTTTTTTTTTTTAAGATTGTTTATTTATTCATTTTAGAGAGAGAGTGCATGTGAGAACACCAGCAAAGGGATAGAGAAGCCCAGGATCCTGGGATCACAACCTGAACTAAAGGCAGACACAACCAACTGAGATACCTGGGTACCCCTCAGCTGTCTTTCTTAATGTCAATTTTCCCTGGGTGTTTTGGAGCTTTCCATCCATTTTTCTCTATCCTCAGTGCAAGGCACTCTGGTCCACTTACCATCGGAACTGGTTGCAAACACCTTATGCAACCTGATGGCCTGTCTAATCACATGATAACAGCTGACCCTTCACAGCAGCCTGTCACTCCCTGCTCCCTGCTTCTGGCCTTGCCTTCCCTCCAAGACATTCCCCTTACTCTAGCTAGTGATCATTCTACAGCGCAAATCATATCATGACATCCCCTTGCAGGAGCTCGCCTCTGGCTCATAAAAGAAAATCTAAGTTCCTAGACATGGTCCAGATATGACTTTGTTTTTCCTTGCCTCTCCAGCATGACCTCTCAACCTTACTTACACTTACACAGACACACACTCCACATTCAAGCTCTTATAAACTTCTTTCTGTTCTCCCATACCATCTATCTTTGGATCACCGTCACTAGACTAAAATAGTCCATGTCCATAAGAAGATGATAAATGAGAATGAGAGCAGGAGTAAGAATACCTAATCCATATTGAATGTTTTCTGTAGCCAAGTAACAAGAGATGAGCTAATTCCTTACATTAGCTCCATCCCTGGACAAAGTCTGGGATGTATTAAGCCCTGATTGAATAAGACTTTATCTTCTATGAAGAGATAATAGCCCTTTTTGTTACACTGATTGCTTTTTTGGCCTCAAATTCTACTTTTTCATTTAATACTGCCAACCGTGCTACCTTTTTATATTTGCTATAACTTTTTCTCAACACTTTTCTTTGTTGAGTTACTTTCTTTAGTAAACTGAGTTACTTTCTTTAAGAAAATACAGATACATTGATTCATTAGTGGGGTGAGGGGAGGATGAAGGGATGACTCAAACTGAGAATCTTTGCTATTTAATAATGGAATTTCCCTCATTTATATTTATTATACATCACATATACTCAGACTTCCATTTTATTTATTTATGGTTCTTTATTTCCTATCTTTTTATATACATTAATGTTTTCTTTATCTTCCTTTATTTTGGAAGGTTTTCATTCTACCAGTGATTCTATATCCATGGAATACTACATTTTCATCAAAATATGTTCAGCTTTTAGTTCTCTTTTACTGATTTTGTCTGATACTAGGTGAGTCATTTTGATCTGCAGAGTTAAATCTTCAATCAGCTTAAGAACATCAATTATCCACATGTTTAATTCCTGCTCACTGTCCTCCCTATTCAGTACAATTTTGCTCATCATTTTAGAGTTGTGTTTTCCTCTGAATTATGTGAAAGCCTCTCAAACTTACTCTCAATATTACTAACTGGGTTTCCCACAAACTAGACTCTGCTCTTTAGTGCTTCTAAAACCATTTAAAATTCTTTTGACCACTTTCAGTTTTCTTATATTCTTTCCTTAATTTAACCAGCAATTTTTCATCTCATTCTGCTGTCCTATTTTATCTTTTGTCTTTTCTTTCATACAGTTTTTTTTTTTTTGGAAGTTTGCTGAAAATACAAAGTTAACAGACATCTAAATTTTACTTGGCTTTCTGTAGTAAATCCTTCTTAAAATTTGGTCATTTCCCTACCTTCTAAATACTAGGTTATGCTTTTTTTGATGCAGAATCTTTTCTTTCAGTAACCAGTGAGGGCTTTTTTCCCTACTTCTTCTTTATATCCAAGCTTGAAAAAGAAGAAATCTTTGTTGACGATTGAATGTTACCATTTCCAGTAGTGGATAAACTCCTCTTGGCTACTCTCATAGCACACACAGAGGCTGTCAGAATACTCTTCTCGGATTTTAAGCTGGAGAGCTGGTTCTCTTAAAGCACCAGTTAAATAATCTAGAAGACTACAGGGAACAAGGAAAATGCTGGGACAAGAGTCGCTGCCAGCGAGGGAGTTTCACCTCTGTATAATTTCTTCTTTGTGTCTGGTAAAGCTTCTAAAGCTGTGGGGCCAATTTTTTAATGTCTGGTTTTCAGTCTGGCCTGGCCATCACCCCAAGTACATGATATGATTGTCCAACTTCCTAGCTGGTGTATGGCTTCTCCCTGCCACCCTACTCACTGGTTTTCTATTTCAAAAAGCCACACTTGAGTTTGCTTTGGGCTCCCCAGGGGATCGATTTTAAATGCTGTTGACCCAAAACAAAAAAGTGGCTCCATGTGGAAAGAGTCCTGACTCCCCCAGAATCTCCAATTTCTTATACTCCCATGCTACACTGCTATCTAAGGAAGGTGAGCTGGATTTTAGCTCTCAATGTTGTCCACATTATAGTCCTAACTGCCCCATAAATTATTTCTTAAAATATTCAAAGTGTGTGTTGTGTTCCTGACATCTTTCTCTAATTTTCAGTTCTGAAGCAGCATTTCAGATAGGATATAATATTAGAAAAAAGAAGTTAGATCCTTGTGTTCGATTGTCATCTTACTCAGAAATCTGATTTTTACTAAGAAAAGAAATGATTTTCTTTACAGAGATTCACCTAGCTCGAAATCCTATTTGGAGATGGGGATCCACATATCACTCCCTCAAAAAAATTTGCTCTAACAATTTAGTTACTACCCTCTCCTTGCCTTGCAAATATGATTTTGCCAGCCAAGTAAACCTCAGTAAAGAAAACTGTTTCCTTTCTTAATAAAAAACCAAGATTTGACGGGTGCTGACAACATCCTTGTACCATGCACACACACACACACACACACCCCTCCCCCACAGCACAGATATGTGCCCCCACTCCCTCCTGTATTTTATCTCAAAATCTGGGCAGAAAAAAAATGTTATTGCTTTTTCCAAACACCATCAAGAACTTCCAATTAGATTCAACAACTATAGACTGGGAGCTTAACAGGTTCATAGCACTTCACTGAGCACTAACACGTGGCCTCCCAGGCTTTTCCACCAGCCCACCAGGGACAGAGATAAATAAGATACAGCCTCTCTGTGTTCCCACAGCATCCTGTGCCTATCACTAAAATAATACCTGTGACACATACTAAAATCCTGTTTTTTCTCTCCCATTAGACCAGAAGCCTTTAGAAAACAGACCTCCACTCAGTCATCATTGCATCCCCAGCCCTCATGACGCTTCCTGGTGCAAAGGAGGTTTTACAAAACATGTTAGTGGAACAAAACGGACATCAGGTCTCACTCCTGCCTTGAACCAAGAGAGGTACCCTGGCTTAGCTATAAAAAGGTGCTCCCATTGGGAACACTTTTCCATCCCGAGGAGCCCAGCACACACAGAGAAGCTTCGGGACGTATCTTCATGATGGGACGCGCACCACAAGCAGTGTTCTGGCAAACCCTCTCCCAGGACGACTTGGAATGAGCCAGTTCAAGTTTCTCTTCCCAACTCCTTCAGAGCCAAGGTCCCCACAAGACAGAAAGGCAGGTGGGGATTGGCCTAGGTGACCTTGAGACTAGGATACCCCTCTGACTCCCACAATCCACTGGCTGACAGAAACACCTGGTCTCTTGGCCTGGCAGCCAGAACAGAGCCCCGGGACTCCAGTCAGTCGGCTCCCCGCCAGCACACCCAGACCAGACTGGTCAGACGGGTATTTCTGGGTCCCTGCCACTAGAGGCGTGGCCTCCAAAGGCACAGCAGCCCCACCTGAGAATGACCCGAAGGTACTCGATGCCCTCCGCCTCCTCACACTTGATGGACAGGAGCAAGTTCCCCAAACTGCTGCCAGTACAGTAAAAGTTTAGGTGATCCTAGAAACAGAAACCAGGTGTTAGTAGGCAGGAGGGGACCTTCCAGACATGGCCCCCCAAATCCCCTCCTTTCCCAAGAGCAAGAAGCCCCACAGCAGCGAAGAGGAAAGACAAGGATGCTTCTGCTATGGCTGCTGCTGAGGAGGAAGAAGAGGGGGGAAGGAGGACAAGGAGGAAGAGATCACAGGGATAGATTCCAACAGTCGTTGGGGTGCACCAGGCAAAGGACTAAGGACTTAAGGCACATTGATTCCTTTAATCTTAACCATAACTTTATGGGGGAGATGACATCCTCATTCCCATTTCACAGAGAAATAAGCCAGTTAAGTAACTGCCCAGGGTCACACAACCAGGAAGGGACAGACCCAGCACTCAAGTCCACCTTGAACGCTGATACTCAAACTCTTCTCCAAGGACCCCACATATCCACCTCCTTGCTCCCAGGGGGCAGCTCTCACTGATTCAGACCATTTGCAGGAATAAAGCTAGGAGGCCCCCGGCTCCTCCACCCATGAGGAGCTAGGAGGTCCTCTGGACAGCAGGTCTCTCTCAGGCTCAGGGAGCCCACCGCAGACCTGCCATATCAGCGTGGGACCCTGGAATCTGAATTGGACCATGCAGATGAGACTCTGCGAAACTGCCTCAGGCTAGAGACTTCCAGAACCTGCCCTCGGGAACCAGGCAAGTCTGAAGAGCAAAATGTATTTGGAGAAATGCGACTGTCACTTATAAGCACTCAAGAGGCTCACACTGCATCATCCAGAACAAGTGCCCTGGGGACTGCTGGAGTGAGGACAGGGGAGACTGGACTACTTAGATGGAGACAAAGACTTCCAAGGTGTAAAAACACATTTTCTCCTTCACCCTCCTTCACCGCCCCCCCAACACTATCCATCCCATCACCTCCGAGAACATCTGCTGGGAGCGGTACCTCCAGACCCATCTCTCTGAGCCCTCCTGACTTCTGCACACCCCTCCCCCAACCCAGGAGTAGCACTAATCAGACTTTCCCAGGATAGCAGGAAGCGGCAGGCAGGGCCTAGGGAGGGGGAAGGCCAAGGAAGGAGGAGAGACAGAGACAGGGATGCTAGAGGAGGCCAGGCCAGGCAGGTTTCCCTCCCCGCCCTCAGATGCTTTGGTGTGGGGCCCTCAGCCTCACCTTCCCCAGGAAGTGCCTGCGGTAGGCCCTGGCTTCGCCCCTGCACTCGAGCTTATAGCCAAATGTGCTGGGGCTGAGACTGTCCTCTTCCTCCTCCTCACAGATGCTGCTGCCAAGGGAGGTCGGCGTCCCCACGTTCTCTGGGTCCTCGATCCAATAGCCCCCAAACTGGGGCAGGACAATCAAGGGGTACGGGCCTCCCTTCTCCACAACCTGGGGCAGAGAGAAGGTCTTACACTAAGGCCTGCCCTGGCTTTACAGGGGGAAGGGACAGGAGGGTTGCAGGTGGTATATACCCCCCACCTTTGAACTGCTCCAAGGTGAAGACCCCTGTATTTGAGGCCAGACATAGTAACACAAACTCCAAATTTAAGCCCAACAACATCTGCCAGCTTCACCGACGCTGGACCAGAGTTACAAGGCTTCGAGCAGCACCCCCGTCTGAACACAACAAAACTGAGGCCATAGAGCTACAGTCTCAGGCCTGAGGTCCTCTCCCACGTCGGGTGGAGCAGGGACCATTAGCACCACCCATTAGCTCACCCAGCCCTACCCCAGAGATGAGACCCAGGGCAGGCTACAGCTACGGGAGGGCCAGGGGGCTCCTACCTCATCAATGCTGGGGTACGGAATGTAGTCATCCTGCAAGACAAATCAGACAAGGCTGCCATTAGCCCCGCAGCGCCTGTGAAGTTTGAGTGTTACTTCATTCCCCTCTCCCAGATCAGGGGGTTGAGGGTGCCTGGCAGGCTACACCAGAGCTTTGAGAGCATCAAAGAGAATAACACCAGATCAACAACAGCAGAGAGGCTCTGGGACCTGGCCTCCCTTGATGCTTCCCCAGACTGACAGAAAGCAAACCTGCCTAGCTAGACACTTGGTACATAAAGGCTGTGAATTTCACACCTTTCCTGACATCAGCTTCACCCCTTAGGAAGCTTTAACAGGAAGACAACCCCTGATCCCTTCAGGCAAGGGAGCTGACCTCCAAGTGTTGAGATGCCCAGCCCCAACCCCGGGCCTCAGGATAGGAAACTGAAGCTGAGAGCTGCTGGAGCCCAAAGCCTGATGCCCTGAAATGCCATGTGCAGTTCGTTTGCAGAAGCAGGTACAGAAGGGCTGGGCTGAGACACAGGCATTAGGTCTCACCCAAGGCTTCCACCCCAGGCCACTCTAAGGCTGCCCTGAAGGCATCAAGCCAGAGCCTTCCTACTGCCCACTGTGCACCCATGGACACGGGCACACCCACTTAAAGAGCTCTTGGTGAAAGGCACATGGCAGCCTATAGACCCCAGCATGCCAGCCATCCCCCTGCCGGGCCCACCAGGCTCCCTCGCACCTCATCCACACAGCCCACCTTGTTCTTCTGGGGGCCCGGCTTCTGCTCTTCAAGCTTGATCCCCTGTGGAAACAAGGAAAAGAGGATCCATGGGAAGGAAAAGGTCATAAAACAGGGGCCAAATGGAGGGTTCCCTTGGGATTCTCAAGGACCTGCCTTGATAGGGTTGGTAATAACAGTGACAGCGGAGATGTGCTAGGTGCTTACACATTACACGCCTTGTCACACTCAGTCCTCAAAGCAGCTCCTAGTAAGGCAGGAGGAGAGGAAGGGAAGAGCCCAGACTCAAGCGAGATCACCAGGGTTCAAGTCCCAATACTGCCACTTACAATCCTGGGCAAGTCCCAAACCTCTGTGGCTCAGTGTTCCCATCTGCAAAATGGGAATGGTAGTAGCAGCTACTGCTGGAGTCAAGATTAAACACTGAGGACGTGTTCAGCCCTTGAAAGAGTGACTGGTTTTGCTTTGGTCATTATCACTAGGCAGAAGTATCATCCTGCCACTCAAATCTCTCTCTACCAGGCCCTTAGAACCAGGAGGTGAGGGGCAAGGATGGGAACCCATGTCTGAATGGTGGTGAAGCCAGCACTCTGGACCCACTGCCTCCACAGCTCCTCTCCCTCACGGGGGTGAAAACTCACAGGTGACAGGTGGGGGGGCCTGGGGCTCATTCGCTTCCGGGAAGCAGTGCCTTGGCCAGCGTTCCTATGGTCAAGGTCTGACTTAACTGGGTTTTTTTCAAGAGGGGAGCACATGAGCAGATTAAATAAGTGAATACATTAAGTAAAACTGAATAAATTAAATAAGGGTATGAAGTGGTGGGACAACTAGGAGAGAAAACCACCCTAATCATAACATGGGGGTTTTAAGCTTCCTCAGCAACTTCCCACTGTTGTCTCCTTTGAAGCCCTTGGCACCTTTATACCAAAGGGAAACTGAGGCACAGGGAGCAGACTGCTTCTGAGCTTGCACAGCTAGTGAGTGGCAAGGCCTGGATTTGAAACCAGGCTGTCCGTCTGAGTGCACTATCCTATCCCACAGGCCCTTGAGCCCAGGGCTCCTGCTCACTGACTGGATTTAGACTTAAGCGTCTCCGGACTTCTCCAGGCTGAGTCACTCTGCAGCATTGCTCAGGAGGGCGTGGGAGGACCCCTCCCACTGGACAGGTGCTCCTCTCCCCACACGGGGAGACAACCACCTGGGTGGCCCAGCAGACCCTGTCCAGGGAAGCAAACTGTGCAGATGGGGAAGGGGGTGATGTCAGGAGTTTGTTTTGTTTGTCCTGCATTAGTCACCCATACCTGGGAACAGCGCCTGGGCAGGAAAGCAAACCTCCTCCCTTCCCCTTCCCTCCCTGACAACAGAGCCACGCCCAGCTCTGGGCCCTCTCCCCTCCGTGGGTCTGCCTTTGCAATCAGCATTGTCATCATCCCCCTTTTTCCCTACCATGAAGAAACTGAGGACCAGAGAGCTAAAGCCACTTGACCAAGTACACTCAGCTAGACAGTGTTAGGGTTAAAACTCGGAACCCAGGACCAAATGGACCCAAAGCTTGTCTACTTAGTCCACGTTGCTTCATAGGGATTGTGCCCTCTTCCAATTCCTCCCCTCTCAGATAGGGGGTCAGGAGCCCCAGATTTGAGTTTCAGCTTACGATGACTCACAGAGCACTTGACGGCTCTGAGACTCAGTGTCCACAGCCACAACCTGGGAAGCGGTGGCACCCACACCCAAGCACGGGATCTGGCCACACCATGCCACCTGCTTCACTCCCAGTATTTCCCCATATGTGAGGTTTTGTCCATACAGAGGAGCTGGAACTGTGGACCTCTTGGAGGCCAGGGAAGTTCTTCAGTCCCTGGCCGTCTTAACAGAGATGGAATAGGCAGACCTTTGAAGGTACGCTGCCACAAACATACAAAGGGAGCCTAGACGTCATTCTACCGCCCTCAAGAGGGTCTCAATCTGGTTGAGAAGTCAAGCCCAGCAGTGTAGTAACAGAAGCAATGGAGGCCAGTTAAGTGAGGCTGAATTATGTGCTCAAACAGAGAGCTCTTTGTGGGGGGGGCTGGGGTCTCCAGATGGGGGTGAGGGACTGGTGGGTTGTGGGAACAAATGAAGAGAAAGCCAGGAAAGCCGCAAATCCCCTGCCAGCTTCCCCTGAAAGCTGGGATTTCGAGAGCTCAGGGTGAAAATCCCCGCTTTACTCTGAGGCAGCTGAGCACGTAATTACACGCTAGCTCCCACCACTCACTGTCAAAGTGCATGCCAATCCTCTTTCCATAACCTGACCAAGGTCCCTAAATGTCTATAAAGTTAGTGTGCAGTCCACACACTGCTGGGCCCAGAGGAGGCTCTTAGTCACTTGTTCGTGACAGTGGCACAACAGTTAGCAGGATTTTTCCCTCCAATGGTTTCTGAACTTCCCCAGGGCTAGGGAGACCTGGCTTCCCTGTGCACACCTCAGGAGCTCCCCCTGCACCTCAGGACCCTATCTGCCTCTCCTCTTGTGCCTCCAGACCATTGCCACAGAGCCTGCCTTCCTTCCTTGAGCTGGTACCATCTACTTAGGGCAAACAGCTTCATAACGGCTAAGACTTCTGGCTCGGAAACTGCTTGCTACCCACAAGCGCTTGAGTGCTTTAAGCAAGACCTCTGTGCCTCAGTTTTCTTACCTGTGAAGAGGGGACATTGGCGATAATAGAGCTGCTTCCTATGGGTTTCACCAGGAAGAAAGGGGCTAACACTTGTCAGTGTCTGAGCTGAGAAAAGTGCTTAAAATACATGTGCTAGAGACGCCTGGGTGGCTCAATCGGTGAAGCGTCTGTCTTCAGCTCAGGTCATGATCCCAGGATCCTGGGATCAAGTCCCTCACTGGGGTGAGAGGGGGATTCCTTGCTCAGCAGGGAGCTTGCTTCTCCCTCTCCCTCTGCCTCTGCCTGCCGCTCTCCTGTTTATGTTTGCTCACTCTCTCTCTCTCTCTCTGATAAATAAATAAATAAAATCTTAAAAAAAAAAAGAAAAAATACATGTGCTGTTGGGGCACCTGGCTGGCTCAGTCAGTTAAGCGTCTAACTCTTGATTTCGGCTCAGGTCATGATCTCAGGGCCGTGGGATCAAGCCCTGCCCTGGGCTCCACGCTCAACACACAGTCTGCTCTCGGTATTCTCTCTTTCTCTCCTGCCTCTGCCCCTCCCCATCCTTTCACTCCCACTAAATAAACAAAACCTTAAAAAAAAAAAAAAATACATGTGCTCTTGTCCACATCATCTTCTCATCCTTCCCACTTACATCAGTTAAGCCTTCCGGATGCACCGCCCCACCCCCATACTCCCCACGCAGCAGTTCTTACCTAGGAGCCCTGGCCCCTTGGTGAGGGGTGATTAGAAAGGCTCCCAAATCCATTTTGAACACTGATTTTTCTGCAGTGCCTAGCAAGTATTGACATATATTATTTTATCCCAACAACTCTGTAAGTGGGTATTTAATTATTATTTATAGGGGCTGTGGCATAATTTGTAATAATAAATATTTTGGTCTTCACCCCATCCCTGGCAGAGAGTTCCTAAAACCTGTTGAATTTCCTAAGCGATGAGAGCATGGGAGCGTTTGGAAGCATCTTTTGTTATAATCCTTCATCTTTTGTACTTGGTTCCTGAAACAGCTCCAGGGCCATAAAGGTGAAAGCTCCAAGGTTATTCCTTGTTAAAGAGGTGCCTTCTGGGACACCGTTGAGGACGAGCTGGATGCCCAGGGAACCAACCACTATTAGAGGGTTGGAACGTACAGTCCCACCCCTCCAACCTCCCAGGAGTTTGAACCAATTATGCCTAAGTACTGAAGCCTCCATAAAAAACCAAATGATAGGCTCAGAGAGCTTGAGTTGGTGAGTGCATGGTGGTGCAGGGAGACAGGTGCATCCTGAGGTCAAGGAACTCTTCCCCTCCCCCCACACACCTGGCTCCCTGCAACTCTTCCATCTGGCTGTTCCTGAATCATATCCCTTTATAGTAAATTGATAATCCAGTAAGTAAACTGTTCTGAGTTCTGTGAGCCACTCTAGCAAACTAACTGAACCTGAGCAGGGGGTCAGGGGAACCTCAAATCTATAGCCTGTTGGTCAGAAACACAGGTGATAACGGACTAATGACTGGCATCAAAAGTGGTAAGGAGGCGACCTGTGGGGCAGAGCCCTTGCCCTGTGGGATCGGAAGTGTTCTCTGGGTAGACAGGGTCAGAATGGAGTTGACTGTAGGACAGCCAGCTGGTGTCACAGAATTGCTTGGTGGGGGAAAAACCACCACACATTTGGTGTCAGAGGGAGGTGAAAATAGTGCTGTGATTAGACAGAAAACAGGAGCCAGAGGCTCAGAAAAGGGAAGGAACTTGTGCTAGCGAGTGTTAGGTGTGGGTTTGACCTCTAGTGGGTCTCTCCCACTCCGGTCTGCCTCCCAGATACAAGATGACCTCCCCTAAGAAAGGGCTTTCT
Source organism: Mustela nivalis (assembly GCF_964662115.1). Taxonomy (NCBI): domain Eukaryota; kingdom Metazoa; phylum Chordata; class Mammalia; order Carnivora; family Mustelidae; genus Mustela; species Mustela nivalis. Next base: position 16,793,717 of record NC_139036.1, read on the forward strand.
TTTTCAGACTTTCTTTCCCACCCATTTCAGGAACAATGGACCATTTTAAGCCCTCTCCACATCTGTGGGGGTATACCCACATCTGCTCTGTTGGAGGGGTTCTGCTTTCTGTCTTCTCCCCATCTTCAGGCAGGAGCCTTCCCAGAATCCTCAGTGCCACTCAACACAAAAAATGGCCTGAGGTAGTCCCAGCAATGAGGCTGGCAGTTCACTCTTCTCTGCCCCACCCTCCAAGGCTCCCATGTTCTACCTGGTTTTGTTGCCTGCACGGTCACTACAGCACGCCCCCCCACACACACACCCAGGGCTTGGCCTCCCCACTTTGGGGATGCTCACCTGCATTTTCTCCAGCATCTCGAAGAACTCTGCCGACTGAAAGACACAAAGAGGTTACATCAGCTTGGAGGTCTGCTGAGAAAACCTCCTCACCAATTTTCTGCAGGCCTAGCCCAGGGCTTCCCTGGAGACAAGAGTCATTTGAATCAAGACAGAAGGTAATTTGATTTTGCCTTTGCAGGGCTGGCGGGCCAGAACACCCCCTAACAAAAGAAAAAATTACATGCGCCCAAGTTGGCAAATGGCCCTGGGGAGAGCATGCACTCAGTCTCTGTCAAGAGAGAGGGGCCTGTGGGGCCCCAGGGAAAAGTCAAGTTCCCTAAAACACCTGTCAGCCCTTGGATTCAGTCTCCGGGAAGAGTCCTGTTTAGGATGTTTTTCAGCCCAACGGTGGGGCTAAGGTGTCCAACACAAGTAGTTTCCCAAACTTTTGTGGCCACATGGCCCTCCTGTCTCCAAACTCACTTAGAACTCCAACATATAAAACCAGTAGAAGCAGAGCCCCTCTGGCCAGAGCAGCCATGGGGCTTGAGCTCCTGTGGTGCCGGTCCCAGTCCCCTGTCCCCAAGGAAGCTCTTTGGGACCCTAGAGGTTGTGAGCAAAGCCTGGAAACCACTGAAGTGGAGCCTCCAGGGACTTGGACAGATTATTCGAAAAATCTCGAACTATGAAAGTCCAAACGTTTAACCTACTTTGGCACCCTCCTTGTAAACTCCAGGTAAATGCAAACAGCAGAAAAAGGAAATGGAACAGAGGGGTGAGGGCCAGAAGCTCTACCCTAACAAAACCCACGCAGAGATCTCTCAGCAGTTTCCCCACTTCCCCTTCCATAAAAATAGCTACACTTTCTTGCCTTAACATCACTGCCCACATCTGGGCCCTGGCAAGCCATGAGTTAATGAGCACCCAGAACACAGTCCTCAGATGAATAGGAAAGGAAAGAAAGCAGTGATGATGAAAAATAAGGAGGTCCTTGTCACTTCATGAGGAGGGAGAGCATCCCTCCCTTCCTCTGCAGTCAGCAATGGGCCAGAATTACCTGGAGACCCCTGCCCACAGAATTCCCAGAGAAAGCCACCATGGGAAGGATCTTTGTGGAGTCTCCTGGCTTCAAATGAGCTCCCCTCAGGCCACAGTTGGGCTTTTGGAGGCAACAGTCTCTGACCCCCAGCAGTTTGGGCCCCAGAGTCTGGAAACCCCCTGTGGGAATGTACAGTGTGGAAGACAAGCTTCAGGCCCCCACATCAAGCATCCTTGACCAGAAGCAGCCAAGAAACATACGACTCCTGAACCTATCCTTCCCATTGGCTCTGTGCACCCTTACCAACTCCAGTCTCCAGGAGACCAAGATTCCTAGACAGAAAGAATTTATACAAATCAATAGGGCTAGAAAGATGAGCAGGAAGAGGACAAAAGGGCAGAGACAATCAACAATCAACACGCAGACATCTGACCCAGTGATTCCGCTTCTAGGGATCTGTGCTAATAAGCACGCTCCATGTGAGCACAAGGATGGACATCCCCTGCAGCAGAGTTTCGTTACAGTGAGCTACATTCGGATAGTATGAACAAATGGGTCCCATTAAATTAAATGGCTTGGATGAAATGGACAATTTTAGCAACACACAAACTACCAACACTGACTCTAAGAAATGGAAAATCTAAAAAGATCTATAATAAATAAAGAAACTGAATTAGTAATCAAGAAGCTACACAAGGAAAAGCCCAGGTCCAGATGGCTTCAGCTGTGAATTCTGCCATTAAAGAAGAATTAATACTAGTTCCTCAGAAACTCCAGGAGTGCCTGGGTGGCTCAATGGGTTAAGCCTCTGCCTTTGGCTCAGGTCATGATCTCAGGGTCCTGGGAACAAGCCCTGCATCACATCATCGGGCTCTCTGCTCAGCAGAGAGCCCGCTTCCTCCTCTCTCTCTGCCTGCCTCTCTGCCTACCTGCGATCTCTCTCTCTGTCAAATAAATAAATAAAATATATATTTTTTTAAATCTTAAAATAGGAGAGGGAACACTTCCCAACTTATTATAGGAGGCTAGCATTACCCCAACAACAAAACCAAAGACATCATAAGAAAACTACAGACCTACATAGCTTATGAATATAGACACAAAAATACTCAAAAACACCCCAAACCAAATTCAACAATGTATAAAAAGAATTACACATTGTGACCTGGTGAGATTTATTACAGTAAAGTTGGTTTATCCAAAAATCCATGCCTATAATACACCAGACAAATAGAATAAAAACAAAAACCATATTGTCACTTCAACAGACATAAAGAAAGCATCTGACAAAACTCCAAACCCTTTCTTGATTAGAAATCGGGGGGGGGGGGGGGGGGGATAAAAAACTAGATAGACAGGAAGTCCCTCAACATGAAAAAGGGCAGCTACAAAAAACCACACGTAATAATATTCTTAATAATGGAAAACTAGGGCTGCCTGGGTGGCTCAGTGGGTTAAGCCTCTGCCTTCAGCTCAGGTCATGATCTCAGGATCCTGCGATTGAGCCCCGCATTGGGCTCTCTGCTCAGCGGGGAGCCTGCTTTCCTCTCTCTCTGCCTGCCTCTCTGCCTACTTGTGATCTCTCTTTCTGCCAAATTAATAAATAAAATCTTTTTTTAAAAAAATAATGGAAAACTAGATACTTTGTCCACAAAATAAGGAATAGAACTAACCACTGTCATCATTTCTATTTATCACTGTGCTAGATGTTCCAGCCAGAACAGTAAGGAAAAAGAAAAAGAAAAAAAAAACTATTATAAAAGGCTTCAAACTGGAAAGAAAGAAGCAAAACTATCTCCATTCACAGATGACATGATCATGTATATAGAAAATACTAAAGGGGCGCCTGGTTGGCTCAGTCAGTGACTCTTGATTTTGGCTCAGATCATGATCTCAGGGTCAGGAGATCAAGGATCTCCTGTGTGATCTCAGCACAGTGTCTGCTTGAGATTCTCTCCCTGTCCCCACCCCCTACCTGCAATCTCTAAATTAATTAATTAACTAAATTTTTTTAAAAGAAAATACTAAGGAATTCACTAAGAAAACTATTGAAACTAATAAAATAAATGAGTTCAGTAAACAACCTAACTGTAAGAGCTAAAATTTTAAAACTCTTAGAAGAAAACACAGGAGTAAGTCTTTATGATGTTGCATTTGGCAATGGATTCTTAGAGAACACCCAATGTATAAGGACCATCAGCAAAAAAAAAAAAAAAAAAAAAAACCACAATAAATTAGACTTCACCAAAACTAAAAACTACTGTGCTTCGATGGACACTGTCAAGTAAGCAAAAAGACAATCTCACAGAATAGAAGAAAATATTTTGCAAATCATCTATCTAATAAGGGACTTGCATCTAGAATAAAGGTTTCTTACAACTCAGTAATAAAAATAATTTTAAGATTTTTTTTTATTTTAGAGAGTGAGTGTGTGCACAAGTGGGGCTGGGGCAGAGGCAAAGAGAGAGGGAGCAGACTCCAAGCTGAGCAGAGCCCAACATGGCGGTGGATCCCAGGACCCCAAGATCAAGACCTGAGCCGAAACCAAGAACTGGAGGCTTACCAACTGAGCCACACAGGTGCCTCCAAAATGTAAAACTGAGCAAGGGATTTGAATAGGCATTTTTCCAAAGAAGATATATAAGTGGACAATAAGCTCATGCAAAGGTGCTCAACATCATTAGTCATTGGGAAACGTCAGCCAAAACCACACTGAGAAACACTTTCCAGGCATGAGACTGGCCGTAACCAAACAGAAATAAGAGCAAGTGTTGGCAAGAATGTGGAGAAATTGGAGGCCTCACACACCGCTAGTGAGAATGCAAAATGGGGCACCCACTGTGGAAATAAATTTGGTGGGTCCTCAAAAAGTTCACCATTGAGCCACCATTTGACCCAGGAATTCCACTCTGAGGTATGTAACCCAAGAGAAATGAAAACACATGGCCACCAGGAAAACTCACACACCAACATTCATAGCAGCCATATTCATAATATCCAAAAAGTAGAAACCACCTGAACAGCCATCAACTCATGAGCTAACAAATTCTGGCATATCCACACAGTGGAACAGTATTCAGCCATTAAAAAAAAGAATGATGTGTTTATTCATGCTACACAAAACACAGGTAAACTCGAAAACAGTGTGAAAAGCCAGAACACAAGAGGCCACCTATTATGATTCATTCTGTAGGAAATGTTCAGAAAAGGCAAATGTATAGAGACAGAAAGTAGCTCTGTGGTTGCCTAGAACTAAAGGAAATGGGAGATGTGGAGAATGATGGCTAAAGGGTATAGGGTTTCTTGTTTTTGTTTTTGTTTTTCATTTTAATACCAGTACAGTTAACATACAATATTATCATAGTTTCAGGTGTACAAGCGTTTCCTTTAGAGATGATGAAAATGTTCTACATTCAATTACTGTGATGGTTGCACAATTCTGTGACCATACCAAAAAAAAAAAAATCCTTGAATTATACATTTTAAATTGGTGACCTTGGTACAAAAATTGTATCTCTATAAATCTGTTTCAAACAAACTAGGCGGCCATTCAAAAGAAGGCAACAGAGTTACTGCTTCCATGAGACACTCTCCAAGATACATTAAGGGGGTAGGGAGAGCAAATTGGAGAATACACACAATATGATACCATTTTTATAAAAACAAAACCAAAGGTTGCCTATCTGTATATCGAGAAGAGGGAGTAGGAAAAGTAAAGGGGAGCGATGCTTTACATACAGCTTACTTCACAATCACACAGACCTACAGAACTCACATAACCAAATTTCAAATAAATACATTTTGTAAGGGAAACCACAAAATGTGCAAAAGATGTGAACAATTTGCTAAAGGAGAAAAATTAAATGAGCAGAAAAGACACAGCACATGTCTAACCTCCCTAGTTATTAAAGAAATTATAATAATAAAGCAACATCTTTTATCTGTCAGATTGCCTGAGATTAAAAAGAAAATTTGGTTGGCAAGGATATGGTATTAAGGATACAGGGACTATGTAGGTTAAGTCTGCACGGGATACAATCTTTCTGAAGGGCAATTTGGTGGTCTCTATCCACAGCTTTTAAAATGTTCATGTATGAGACACCTGGGTGACTTAGTCGGTTAAGCATCTGTCTCCAGCTCAGGTCATGATCCCAGGGTCCTGGGAGCAAGCCCCACATTGGGCTCCCTGCTCAGTGGGGAGTCTGCTTCTTCCTCTGCCTGTCACTCTCCCTGCTTGTGCTCTTGGTCTCTCATTCTCAATCTCTCTCTCTCTCTCTGACAAATAAATAAAATCTTTCCCAAAAAAAATGTTCATGTATTTTGGTCCAATAAACCCACTCTATTTGGGCAACTATACAATGATACTTGTTGTGACATTGTTTACAGGCAAGAAAGTAGGAAGAGCCAGGGGCACCTGGCGGGCTCAGTTGGTTAAATTGATTAAGCGTTTGTCTTCTCAGGGCTTTCTTCTCAGCAAGGAGTCTGCTTCTCCCTCTTCCTCTGCTCCTCCCCCTGCATGTGGGCTCACACCCACATGTTCTCTCTCTCTCTCCATTCCTCTGTCTCTGTCTCTCTCTCTCTCTCTCTGTCTCTCCCCCTCTCAAATAAATATAATCTTTAAGGAAAAAAAAAGTAGAAACAGCCGAAGTACCCACCAGTGAGGCAAAGAATAAATAATGCATGAGATGATGCCCCTACAAAAAATACTGTAAGAGGAGATCTATGCTAATTATACAAAAACAAAGATTCGAAATGGACTGTGAGAAAAATGGAGTTTAGGCAATCCCATTTTTTTAATTAAATATAAAAATCATGTTTGTGTGTGTATTTCCTATGTAATATTCATGGATGTTGATATACAGATACAGAATATATATGTGTATATAAGTATAGATACAAATGTATAGGTCTGCATGTGAATACACACATCCCTCATCCAGAAAAAAAATAACCTGAAGGATAAATGCCAAAATAAGTTATAGGTTAAGGATAATTTTTTTTTCCTTTTTGCTTTTCAGTGTTTTTCACATTTTATGTAGCAACTATAAATTATTTTTGGAGTAATAGGTTACCCAGCAATAGTTTTTAAGACTTCAACACATAGGGGTTCCAGGTGGCTCAGTCAGGTAAGCATCTGCCTTCAGCTCAGATCTTGATTCCAGGGTCCTGGGATTGAGCTCTGAATCAAACTCCCCTCTCAGCAGCATGACTGCTTCTCCCTCTCACTCTCCTCTGTGCTCTCCCCACTCCATCAAATAAATAAATAAAATCTTCAAAAAAAAAATTTTTTTTCAACTCTTAAGTGTAAGCTCTGGCATTGTGTTCTTTGCTTCTCTCAATGCCTGCTCTGGGCCCTTCCCCCATCTTCATCACAGGGTGTTCAGGGACACAATGACGCTGACTTTGGTACCCAAGAACGCCCCTGGATTCAGGCCAGTTCACCTCCAGGTCTAACCTTGGCTGTGTGGATTACAGCCTGGGGCCCTCCTGAATTACCCCCATATCAGCTTACTCTCTGTTATCCATGCAAACTGCCAGTTAAAAAATCCTTTGTATGAAAAAAAAAAAAAAAATCTGTGTTCTTAGACAATGCCTTTGTACTATTTAATGTTAACCCCAAATGACTAAGCACCTGCAAAACATGGGCCAGACACTGGAAGTTGTAGGCAAGGCCCCAATTTTCAGCGCACTTGATCTGCCAGGGCTACAGTACAGCTGCCCAGTGCCCCAGTGTTCAGAGGAGGCCTGAAGCACTTCTAGCTGGAAGGGCAAGTGTATTATTTCTCTATTGCTGTGTAACAAATGACTCCAAAACTTAGTGACTCGAAATTCTCTTGGTTCAGGAATTCAGAGGTGGCTCAGTTGTATGGTTCTAGCTCAGAACTTCTCAAGTGGTTGCTGTCAGGATGGGATCAGGAGCTGCATCATCTGAAGACTTGACTGGGACTGGGGTGTCTTCTTCCAATGAGGTACACTCACAAGGCCCCATTCCTCAGCACATGGACCTCTCCATAGGCTGCTGGAATGTCCTCAAAATGTCACCCCCTCCCCAGAGTGAATGAGCCAAGGGACAAAGCTATAGTACCTTTAATGACCTCGTCTGTGAAACTGCACACTGTCATATCCCCCTCTGTCCTCTTCATTAGAAGCCAGTGTTCACAGGCAGCCCACACACAAGGAGAGGGGAATCGTGTTCCACCTCCCGAGAAGTACCAAAAAATGTGTAAACACATTTTAATACCACCACACCAAGGAAGGCTTCTTGCAAGAAATGGGATCTCACTAGACCTTAAAGGATAAACAGAAATCACTTTGAATGGAAGGGGGACACAGGTGGAAAGATGGAGAAGCATCATAAGTGCTCAACGAAGAGTGAGTGGATCAACCTGGCAGACACGCCTCTGAGTCAACATCCTGAAGATGACACTGGAGAGGGGGCCTGGGGTCTAGGCCTGAGAGACTCCACACGCCAGGAATTCAGGCTTAACCTGCAAGGTGCAGAGAGCTACAGACACTCATGTCCTGTGGAAGGACACAGGAGGCAACAGAATCCAGTGGTCAAAGCCAGGTTTGGGAAGTAGTCAGCCCACTGCCACCCACCACCCACCCCCCCACCCCCGTGTAGCATGAGACACGATACCCACACTATCTTCACTCCCTCACCTGAAGGCAGAATCAGCCCTGCCTTTCAGGGGCCACAGAAGGAGACAGTAAGAACGTGGACTTGAGAAGTACTGGCCAGGGCATGGTTCACAGCCAGCACTCAGTGCCTTCTGGTAGTTGCTATTTACTGTTAGAAAGCTCATTCTGCAAGTGAGCTTTGTCCTGTTGGGAGATGGTCTGAAAACTTTAGGGGTGTTCCTGATTGAGAAGACAGCTTTTCTTATCTTTTTCTTGACAGTCTTCCCAGAGGCAGTGTATTTAAGTTACTGTTAAAAATGGGTTTTTAAGGATGCCTGGGTGGCTCGGTTGGTTAAGTGGCTGCCTTTAGCTCAGGTCATAATCCCAGGGTCCTGGGATTGAGTCCCGCATCAGGCACCTTACTCAGCGGGGAGCCTGCTTCTCCCTCTCCCTCTGTCTGCCGCTCTGCTTACTTGTGCGCACTCTCTCTCTCTCTGACAAATAAATAAAATCTTTAAAAAAAAAAAAAAGGTGGGGTTGTGTTTCCTACATGAAGATGCTGGGGCACAGGTGGGGAGCTGAAAGGGCGGAGATCCAGCCTCAGGCCTGAATAACTCAAGGGGCGGATGACTCCTGGGTGGACAGCATCCAGGAGCAAAGAACAGTGGCAACTTGGCCTCAGCTGTGACGGCCCCACTTCTCAGTGACTCACTGAACTTTCCGATGGGACAGTTCCAACTTTGGCAAAGAGCAAGTCTCTTTTTCCACCCAGAAGCAGGGTGACTCAGGCCAGCCCAGAACAGCAACTCCAGCCATTTAGACCTATCCTTGTCCACACCCCCCCGAAGATTGTGTCACACAGCCAAGGGCACACAGAAGGCATGCAATAAATGCTCACTGACTCACCCCCACTGTCCCATAGGCCCTTCAAGCCCGAATGAAGTCCTACTCTCAGGAAGGGAATCCCCCTCTGTCAGGAAGCCAGGCATTGGGTTTTCACAGAGAAATGTAACGCAGCCTCCTCATCGACAGCAGCATCCGCTCAGCTGTCCAATTTATTATTAGCAACCACCATTGCCATCCAGATCGGAGCCACAGCCGGCGCTTCCCCTCGGGCCGCACTTCAGCAGCCAGTCAAGTAGGCCGTCAGATAATCACCGAGAGCCAGCGCCCAGCCAAGGAAATCACAGGCTGGGCCCCAGGGTTTTGTTTGGGTTCAACGCCGTCCTCTCCACCTCCCGATATAGAAACCATCTGGTCTTCCTTCAGAAGGGCAAAGCCAGTCCTTGCGGGTAGAACCCAGGAGGAGGGCCAAGGCAGCAGGAGCAGAAGTGAACGGGACCTGCAAGGCCAGCCTCGAGAAATGCTCTTGGTGGCCCTACTCGTTCGCTCCGGCACCAGCCCCCCACGCAGGCAATGAAGCAGCAACCACGAAGGAACACGGCGTGTGCAAGGGGAGGAGAGCCACTGCCTCCCATCTCAGCACCCTGTGTCCTACCTCCCTCTGGCCCTCAGCAGCTGTGCACACAGATTCGGCCTTTCCCTGCAGACAATCAGCCACCTGCTTTTTCCTTCTTGTTCCATCTCCGCTTGGGAGACCTGCCACCAGCATGTTCCCTCTCCCTCCTCCTCTTCCCTGACCCTGTTTGGAGAGGGACACCCACTACCACCCATCTGCGACCCATCAGGTCTGAAGCTCCTCTCCTCCCCTCCTGGAGTTGGGGTGTGTTTACATATGAACAGCCTTTCTATCGCCCCTGCCCAGGAGATACTGCACCCCCACCGCTCCCAGCACAGGACAGTGTTGCCTGAGCATCTGCGCCTTGGAGTGGGGCTGTGGCTGGGGTAACCTGAGCCCGTCTGCAGAGCCCAGCACGGCACCCAACCCAGAGCACGTTCCTGCATGGTAGCAGCTGTCTCCTAACCCCTGCTGATGGGAATCTAGAATGCAAAGGGGCAGAGTCATGTCAACAGCAACAAGACACATGAAAACAAGACAAGGATGGAGGAGAAGATATTTTCCACCCTACAACAGCCCCAGGAAAATGGGATGGAGATGTGGGCTGGGCAGTGCCAGCTGAGGAAGAAACCAGAGCGAGCTTCTTGTCCCGCAGGCAAAGAAGGCACTGCAAAAGAAAAGGCTTTCTGGACAGTTCTGGGAAAAGATTTTTTTTGAAAGCTGGGAGAGCTAAGAACCCAGAGCACACACATCACAGGGAGCTAGATGAATGTGTCCCACGGCTGCCTAACCACAGCACAAGCCTCACGGCACTAACTCTGCTGCTGGCTCAGGGGCCCCTCACCCATGGCATAGGAAGGATGAGGGGGTCAGATGGCCACCAGGCTAGCTCCCAAGGCCGGTGGAAAACACTGGGGCTGCTCCCCACGAGAAGGCAGAGAGTAGTGCCTTAGAACAAAAGGTCCTCACAGGCAGGCTATTTATTTTGCTCACTGCTCTGTCTTTGGGCCTAGAATTGCCTGGCATGTAGTAGATGTTCAAGAAGTATCTGCTGAATGACGGACTGATCTCTCTGCCAAGCAAGCTGAGAATGAAGCAGGAAGGGAGGCTGTCTCGGGCCTGAGAGTCTGGGCTGCACCCAGCCAGTGTTCCTCCTGGTAAGCATTGTCTTCAGCCACACACTACACACCTCCCCGGGGAGAGCAAACCCCATCCCCAACAGGGGCCTCCAATAAGTTGCATCCCAGTACAGGGCCTGTTCCAAGCAAGCCTCCTTCCACGCCTCTCCCATCCTTCCTTCTTGCTCCCTTTCTCTTCTTTGGTCACCAATGCCACCAGTTCACACTGGACCCCATCCCTCTGGAGCTAGCATCTGCAGGCACTGCTTCAACTATGTCAGCTTGGGCCAGGAGCCTACAGCACTCCTGATTTTCTCTGGCAATGATGACTCAACAGAACCACCTGGATGGCTTGTTGAAAACTGGGTTTGTAGCCACCCCCCAACCCCACTCTGAGTTTCTAATGCTGAGCCAGAGAATCTCCATTCCTAACAAGTTCCCAGGTGATACTGACACTCCTGGTCTAGGGACCACGCTGAGAACTTCACTAACCTGTGAAATTAATCATATTTAATGCAGGTGGTATGTAAAAGGGACCAACCTGGCCAGAGTAGAGACGGAACAGTGCCAAAAATAATGGGAAGGGGCACCTGGGTGGCTCAGTTGGTTAAGCAACTGCCTTCGGCTCAGGTCATGATCCTGGAGTCCCAGGATCAAGTCCCACATCAGGCCCTCTGCTCATCAAGGAGCCGGCTTCTCCCTCTGCCCCTTGCCCCTTTCATGCTCACTCTCTCTCAAATAAACAAAATCTTTTAAAAAAGGGCGGGGGGAGATGACTGGGTTCTTAGAGGACATCTTAAAATTAAACAGAATTCCATTTAAGTCTCCAATAGAATTCGAAAATGCAAATGACTACAGATACCACGCAAGTAACATAAGAGTGAAGCAACAAGTAAAGAGATTGATTCAATAATCAAAAGCCTCCCAACAAAGCTAAGTCCAAGATCAGAAGGCATCATGGTAAATTCTGCCAAGTGCTTCAGTAAAAATTACCACCAGTCCTTCATAAACTCTTCCAGAATATAGAAGGGAACACTTCCCAACTCATCCTACAAGGCCAGCCCTATCAAAACCATACAAAGAAACTACAAGGGAAAGGAACTATAGACCAATATCCCTGATGGATATAGATGCGAAAATCCTCAACAAAATACAGGCAAACCAAAGTGAACACCATGCCATAAGCCATGACCAGGTAGGATTTATCCCAGGAATACAAAGTTGGTTCAACATTAGAAAATCAATGCAATAGGGCGCCTGGGTGGCTCAGTGGGTTAAGCCGCTGCCTTCGGCTCAGGTCATGATCTCAGGGTCCTGGGATCGAGTCCCGCATCGGGCTCTCTGCTCAGTAGGGAGCCTGCTTCCCTCTCTCTCTCTCTCTGCCTGCCTCTCCGTCTACTTGTGATTTCTCTCTGTCAAATAAATAAATAAAATCTTAAAAAAAAAAAGAAAGAAAATCAATGCAATATATTGTATTAATAGAATAAAGAGGGGAAAATCCCACATGATCATCTCAACTAATTCAGAAAAGGCACTTGACGAAATCCGATAATAAAAACACTTAGAAAAATAAAAATAGAAAGGAACTTCCTCAATATGGTAAAGGCCTTTTTTTTTTAACCCAATTCATTCTCAATGACACTGAAACAGTATCCATAAGACCAGGAACCAAATAAGGACACCCACTCCCACCACTACTACCCAAGGTGATGAAATCTTTAGCCAAAGCAATTGGACAAGAGAAAGAAATATCAGGCATCCAAATTGGGAAAGAAGAAATAAAACTATATATGTTTCAAGATGACATGATCCCACATAGAAAAACGCAGGGCTTCCTTGGGGATTCAGTTGGTTAAGCATCTGACTCTCAATTTCAGCTCAGGTCATGATCTCAGGGTCATAAGATGGAGCTCCACGCTGGGCCCTGTGCTCAGTGTGGAGTCAGCTTGGGATTCTGTCTCTCCCTTTCTATCCCCTCTGCCCCTCCCCTGCCTGCACACTCCGTCTCACTCTCTCTCTAATAAATAAATAAAATATTTTTTAAAGAGAAAAGAAAAAGGAAAACCCAAAGAACATACACACACACACACTACTAAAGCAAATAAAGGACATCAGTAAAGCTGCCAATTATAAGATCAACAAACAAATATCAGTTGTTTTTATATATGAACAATAAAAAATCTAAAAAGAAAATTAAGAAAACCATCCCATTTGCAATAGCATTTTTAAAAACCTAGTATAATTTAACCAAGGAGGTAAAACACTTAGACTCTGAAAAGTACAAAACAGTAATGAAAAAAATTAAAGAAGACCTAAATAAATAGTATGACATCCTTTGTTGGTGGGCTGACAGATGCAGTATTCTTCAGATGGCAATACTACCCAAACCCCTATTAGAATCCCAGCTGGATTCTTTGTAGAAATTGAAAAGCTGATCCTAAAGCTGATTTGGACACTCAAGGGAAAATATTCAGCCAAAACATTCTTTCTTTAATCTGAATATAGCTGACACACCAATGTCACATTAGTTTCAGGTATACAACAGTGATTTTTTTAGATTTTATTTATTTATTTGATAGAGATAGAGAGAGAACACAAGTAGACAGAGCCACAGGCAGAGGTAGAGGGACAAGCAGGCTCTCTGCTGAGCAGGGAGCCCAATGTGGGGCTCAATCCCAGGACCCTGGGATCATAAATTTTTTTTTTTTTTTATCAGAGAGAGAGAGGGGAAGAGAGTGAGCACAGGCAGACAGAGAGGCAGGCAGAGGCAGAGGGAGAAGCAGGCTCCCCGCTGAGCAAGGAGCCCGATGTGGGACTCGATCCCAGGACGCTGGGCTCATGACCCGAGCCGAAGGCAGCTGCTTAACCAACCGAGCCACCCAGGCGTCCCCAGAACCCTGGGATCATAACCTGAGCCAAAGGCAGACGCTTAACTCACTGGGCCACCCAGATGTCCCAATTCTTTAGGATTTTCTATGCATAATACCATGTCATCTGCAAATAGTGACAGTTTAACTTCTTTAACAGTTTGGATGCCTCTTATTTCTTTTTCTTATCTGATTGCTATGGCCAGGACTTCCATAACTGTGTTGAATAAAACTGTCAAGAGTGGACATCCTTGCCTTATTCCTGATTGCAGAGGAAAAGCTCTTGGTTTTTCACCACTGAGTGTGATGTCAGCTGTGGATTTTTCATATTTCTTTATCATGTTGAGGTATATTCCTTCTAAACCCACTTTCAAGAGTTTATCATGAATGGATGTTGAATTTTGCCAAATGTTTTTCTCTTCCTTTACTGAAATGACTATATGATTTTTATCCCGTCTCTTTGTGGGATATCACATTGATTTGCAAATACTTATCTATCCTTGCATCTTCAGAATAAATCCCACTTGATTGTGGTGAATGCTCTTTTTAATGTATTATCATATGCCGTTTGCTAATATTTTGTTAAGGATTTCCGTATCTATGTTCATCAGGGATACTGGCCTATAGCTTTCTTGTGGTGTTTTTGGCTGGTTTTGGTATCAGGATAATGCTGGCCTCCTAGAATATATTTGGAAGCTTTCCTTCCTCTTCTATTTTTCGAAATAGTTTGAGGAGAATAGGTACTAACTCTTCTTTCAATGTCTGGTGAAATTCACCAGTAAATCCATCTGGTCCTGGACTTTTATTTTTAGGGAGTTTTTTGATTACTGCTTCAATTTCATTACTTGTGATTGGTCTGTTCAGATTCTCCATTTCTTCCTGCTTTAGTTTTGGAAGACTGTATGCTTCTAGGAATTTATGCATTTCTTCTAGGTTGTCCAGTTTACTGGCATATAATTTTTGCCAATATTTTGTTTATTTAGGGGCTCTTGGGTGGCTCAGTTGGTTAAGTGTCTGCCTTTGGCTCAGGTCCTGATCCCAGAGTCCTGGAATCAAGCCTCATATCGGGCTCCCAACTCGTGGGGAGTCTGCTTCTCTCTCTCCCTCTATCATGACCCACACTCATACTCATTCTATAGAGAGAGAGAGAGAAAGACAGAGAGACAGAGAGAGGGTGGGTCGGGGAGCACAGGAAGAGAGGGAGAAGCAGACTCCATTGTGAATATGAAGCCCAATGCAGGGCTTGATCTCACGAGCCTCATATCATGACCTAAGCAGAAACCAAAAATTGGAGGCTTAAAAAAAAAAAAAAAAAAAAAAAAAATTGGAGGCTTAACCAACTGAACTACCCAGGCCCCCCAACACATAATTTTTAAAGTATGCTCTTATAATTCTATTTCTGTGGTGTTAATTGTTATTTCTCCTCTCTCATTTCTAATTTTATTTATTTGGGTCCTTTTTCCATTTTTCTTGATGACCATCAACCAAACACTCTTGAAAAAGAACCCACACTTCCCAATCTCAAAACTATAGTGATTGAAGCAGTGTGGCACTGACATAAGATAGCCACATAGAGCAATGGAATAGAATTGAGAGTCCAGACAGAAACCCATACATTTACGGCCAACTGACTTTGGACAAGGATGCCATGACCACTCATTGGGGATAGAATGGTCTTTTCAACAAATGGTACTGGAAACACAGGATACCCACTGCAAAAGAATGAAGTTGGACTCCTACACTTTATACCATAAACAAAAGTTAACTCAAAATAAAGCAACAATCTAAACCTAAAAGCTAGAACTGTAAAACTCTTAAAAGAAACCAAGGGGGGTGGGGTGCAATGCCTGGGTGGCTCAGTTGCTTAAGCAACAGCCTTTGGCTCAGGTCATGATCCTGGTATCCCAGGATCAAGTCCTGCGTCAGGCCCCCTGCTGAGCAGGGAGTCTGCTTCTTTCTCTGACCCTCCCACCTCTCATGCTCTAAATAAATAAAATCTTTAAGAAAAAAAGAAGAAGATGGGCGCCTGGGTGGCTCAGTGGTTAAGCCGCTGCCTTCGGCTCAGGTCATGATCTCAGGGTCCTGGGATCGAGTCCCGCATCGGGCTCTCTGCTCAGCAGGGAGCCTGCTTCCTCCTCTCTCTCTCTCTGCCTGCCTCTCTGCCTACTTGTGATTTCTCTCTGTCAAATAAATAAATAAAATCTTTAAAAAAATTAATAAAATAAAAAAAATAAAAATAAAAAATAAAAAAAATTTAAAAATAAAAAAAGAAGAAAAAAAGAAGAAGAAAACATAGGGGAAAATATTCATGACCTTAGATTTGGCAATGGATTATTAGATATGACACTATTTTTGTTAATTAAGAAAACAGAGATAAATTGGCCTTCATCAAAATTAAAACCTTTTGTTCTTCACTGGATAGTACCACAGAAATCAAAAGAAATCAACAGAATGGGAGAAAATATTTGCAAATCATGCATCTAATAAGAGCCTAGTATCCAGAATATATTTAAAAAAAAAAACTCATAACTTGGGCAACTGGGTGGCTCAGTGGGTTAAGCCTCCACCTTCAGCTCAGGTCATGATCTCAGGGTCCTGGCATCGAGCCTCGCATCAGGCTCTCTGCTCAACAGGGAGCCTGCTTTCCCCTCTCTCTCTGCCTGCTTCTCTGCTTGCTTGTGATCTCTCTCTCTCTCTATCAAATAAATAAATAAAATCTTAAAAAAAAAAAAACTCATAACAAAAGGGCAAACAACCCAATTTATAAGTGGGCAAAGGACTTGAACAAACATTTCTCCAAAGAGGATATACAAGTGGACAATAATCACAAGATGCTCAACATCATTAATCACTGGGAAATGCAGATCAAAACCACGGTGAGATACCACTTCACCCCTACTTGTCTGGTTATAATGAAAAACATATATATAGAAAATAACCAGTGCTGGACAGCATGAAGAGAAACGGGAAAGCTCATGCACTGCTGGAAGGAATGTAAAGTGGTGTAGCCACTATAGAAAACAATTTGATGATTCCTCAAAAAAGTTAAATGTAGGGGCGCCTGGGTGGTTCAGTCAGTTAAATGTCTGCTTTTAGCTCAGGTCAAGGTCTCAGGGTCCTGGGATCACGCCCTGCTTCAGGCTCTCTGCTGAGCAGAGAGCCTGCTTCTCCCTCTCACTCCACCCCTCCCCCTGCCTGTGTTCTCTTTCTCTCTCTCTCAAATAAATACATAAAATCTTTTTTTAAAAAGTTAAATATAGTGTGCTACCATATGGCCCGGAAATTCTACCCCTGAAAAGGACCGAAAACAGGTAATCAACAAATACTTATACACAAAAGTTGTTCACTTGTATAGTGAACAACAGCAGCACTAGTCATACCTGCCAGAAAATGGAAACAATCCCCGTGTCCACCAACAGAGGGATGAACACACTGTAGTGTCCCGACACAGCGGAATATCATTCAGTCACAAAAAGGAACGAAGCACTGACACATGAACTCGGAAACATTTATGCTAAGTGAAAGCTGCCAGATACAGAAGGTCACAGTCTATGGTTCCATATCTCTGAAATATCCAGAGCTCTAGAATCGATAAATCTGGAGCGACAGAAAGCAGACTAGTTTTTTCAAGGAGCTGGAGGGAAGGGAAATGGAGAGTAACTGCTTAAGGGAGTTTCATCTGGAGGTAATGAAAATCCTGCAGAACTAAACGGAGGTAGGTCTTGCACGACAATGTGAACAGACTAAATGCACTGAATTGTTCACTTTAAAATGATTAACTTGGGACATCTGGGTGGCTCAGTTGGTTAAAGCCTCTGCCTTCGGCTCAGGTCATTATCCCAGGGTCCTGGGATTGAGCCCCACATCAGGCTCTCTGCTCTGCAAGCAGCCTGCTTCCTCCTCTCTCCTCTCTCTCTGCCTGCCTCTCTGCCTTCTTGGGATCTCTGTCTGTCAAATAAATAAACAAAATCTTTTAAAATAATTAACTTTATGTTCTGTAAATTTCATCTCAACACCCACCAACAGAGTGAACCACTGCTGAGCCGCAGCATGCATGCCCTTCCGAAAGGGGCAGCTGGCTGGTGTCTGCTACCAGCAGAAATGGAAGCTCAGTGTACACAAAAGTTTTCAACTCTTTTAATATAAGCCAGGGGCACCTGGGTGGCTCAGTCAGTTAAGTATCTGCCTTTGGCTCAGGTCATGAGCCCAGGGTCCTGGGATCGAGCCCTTCATCGGGCTCCCTGCTCAGTGGGGTGTCTGCTTCTCCCTCTCCCTCTGCTGCTCCCCCATGCTCTTTCTGTTAAATAAATAAATAAATTCTTTTTTTTTAAAAAGGCCAGAAATCAAATTTGTATATGAACTGTCACAATTTTTATTCATTGATAGCCAACTTAAAGTTTTAGAAATCTCTATGCAGACCAAACAAAATACATCTATGAGCCAAATCAGCCCAGAAGACCTAAGTTCCACCCTCTGCCCTGGACAGCAGCAAGTTCATGAATGTCCCTGAGCTGGAAAATGGGATGACAGAAGCAAAGTGTTAGGAAGCCCCAAGGTGTCCTCTGTTGGGCCCCTGTGATGTACCAGGCACTGAATCGGACACTTCACAAATGTCACCATATAAGCCTCAAAGGTGTCTTAGGAGGAGGCGGGAGGGTGGAGGGTCTGTCCTCGGAAGGTCTGAGTGGTTAAGAAACTCGCCCAGAGTAAACACATGCAGAAAAGGCAGAGCCTAGACTCAAGTCCAGATCCACCTGGGTTTGCCACCTCCACATCTCACACATGTCTGACAGGTGTCTCAGACTTCACAAGGCCCCAAAGAATGCTCCTTTTTTTCCTCAAAAACCTTCCTCCACCCATTCCTGATGCTCAGGACAAAACCCCAGAGTCACCATCACTGGATTCTTTATTCCTCACTCCCCACCCCCCATCCTGCAAGCCCACTGCCAAAATACATCCCAAGCCCGGAGGCTTCTCAGAAGCTGCCCTGCCTCCACCACTCTCACTGTCCCTCATCAGGACCAGGCAGCTGCCTCCACGCCAGCACCTCCCTCGTCAGTTCCCCCAAATGACTGCCACACTGTCTTTCTGAAAGATAAAGCAAATGACATTGGCACCCAACTTAAAACCCTCCAACACACCACTCCACACCCCTACCAAGGCCCGGGGACGTGTGAGGCCATTTTATTTAGTAACAGGATCATTAGGCTCAACCCCTGTCTTAGGGCAGCATAGCCTAAGATTTGCGGGACTCTATCCCCACCCCCAAAGAAGTGTCCCACACTGTCCACACTCATCCCTAAATAGTCACCCTCAGCTCCCCTAGAGAAAGAAGGGTAACACAGCCAAGGAGGGGGAAGAAAGGAAAGAACACAGCCCACCTTGGCCTACGGCAGTCTGTGAGCAACAAAAAGCTCAGCAGACCCGAGCTCACCCAGTCAATGGAGGCCCTCCCATGTTTCCTAGGAGGGTACAAAGAACCTGGCACAGCTGAACTCGGGGATCACTAAGCCTCCAAGAACAATCTGGCTTGGCAGAAAAGGACCTTGACTCTAAGGCTAGCCAGGAACATCACACACACACACACACACACACACACACACACACACACACACACACATACACCACTCCCAAGTACACACTAACTGCACAGCTCTGAGGCTCTGGGACAGGACACATAGCCCCTGCCAGGGCCATTCAGAGCACTACGGCACAAAGGGGAAAGAGGGCTGGACCTCCAGGGCAGGCCTGGCCAGCTCTAAGTGTCCATAGCCAGGCAGCAGCCCAGCTAGAGAGTTCCCCCTCCCTCCCTCCCTCGCCTGGGCACCCCCACTTGCAACACAGCCTGCGGCTAGCTGTGGGTCCCCTCTGGCTCTGGTACAGTGCCAAGAAGGCTGTCAGGGTTATGCAGAGATGAGTTCTGCCCAGTTCCATGCCAGGACCCTGTTTCAGCTCTACAGGCCAGGGAAGAAAGGCTCTGGTCCCCAACTTTGTCAGGGCCTCCCATAATTTCTTCTACACACACACGGTCCCCACTGTCCCTGATCTTTGTTCCTCCTTCCCCTCAATGACAGGTGGCTCCCCTGCCCTAGAGTAGGCCAAGAGCCACCAGGGGCTCCCTGCCAGGCAACAAGAGAAGGGACTCTGGTTCCTCCCCTGCCCACCCCCTCAGGCAGCAGGGCCTGGATGGGCATTCCCCCACAGCCTGGGGACACTCACCAGAATGTTCTTTAAGAAATCCATCATCTTCCACCAGTGCCCTCCCCTGCAAGTCGGTAGCGGGGGGGAGGGGGCTCTGCCTCCCCGAGCACCACTGGAGTTGTTGCTGCTCCCACCCCAGCTGCTGGGCTGCTGCTGACGTTGAACAACTTCCTTAAGATCAAACAAGGAACTGCAGGATTTGGGTGTCCGCCCGGAGCTGTTATTCCACATTGACTGGCCCTGACCTTTGACCTCCTCCTGTGCCAGTGCTGTTTTCCTGGGAGCCCGGGGCAAGGAGTACCCCCCAGGAGAGAGACACCACGCCAGCAGGATGTAAGAGGAGACCCCCTTGGGGGCATAGGCAAGTCGGGGTGCAGGAAGCATTCCTGTCCTGTCCTTTCATGAGCTCTCCATGCTGCTGGCCTGTGAGGTGGGATGGAAGGCAGGACCCCATGTGCTTGGGGCCTCCATGTTCCTATCTGTGAGCTGGAAAGCCCAATATATAAGAGAATAAGAACAAAGCTAAAGCAAGTAAGCAGGGGCCTATATCTTTAAAGGCATTCTCATGGGCCTCCCAGATCCTAAATCATCCTACCCAAAGGCCTGAAGAAACATCGGCAAGAGTTAAGAAGTGGCTCCTTTCCAGGTGGGGCTTATGGGAGGAGGGCCGGGCACGGTGAACTGGTTTCTTTCATGAACAGCCTAGGGGTTTTTTTTTAGAATCATTACATGTATTATTTGGTTTAAGAAAAAAAATTTTTAATGTGCTTTAAAAAAAGAGAGCAGTCCTCATGACCTATGGCTATCCCATAAGAAAAATTAAAAATAAATAAAGCAAATGGCTTGGAGAAACACATGTGGCTTCAACAGCTCAGGGCCCAGAGGCACCAGAGTGCTGGGGCATTTTTTTTTTTTTCCAAGATTTATTTATTATTTGACAGAGAGAGACACAGCAAGAGAGGGAACACAGCACGGGGAGTGGGAGAGGGAGAAGCAGGCTTCCTGTGGAGCAGGGAGCCCGATGTAGGGCTCGATACCAAGGCCCTGGGATCGTGACCTGAGCTGAAGGTAGACACTTAACAACTGAGCCTCCCAGGCGCCTCCAGAGTGCTGTGCTATTAACAGGAGCACAAGCGTGGAGGAGCAAAGAGCCAGATCCCGGAGCTCAGCCCAGGGCTCACCTGGGTCTCAGAGTCTCTCTCCAACACTAATAAACACATTAGGTTCAATACCCATTCACAACCCTCAATCCCATTCCAGCTTTGGGCAGAAAGCAATGTCCCTGGCTCAGAAGGAAAGGAATAAATCTTTTTTTTTAATCCCTCCCCAAAAAAGGCAGTGTGGTATGGTGGAAATAGCCCCAGCCTTAGTGGCGGAGGACAAGGTTTTAACTCGTGGCTCTATTGTTCACAAGCTGTGTGAGCTGGTCACTCAGCCTCTGAGCCTTAGTTTCCCTGTCTGTAAAATGGGGAGATCTGACCCACTTTGCAAGGTGCTTTAGAACAGGATGTGGTGTATACAACCTGTCTAGTAGAGGGCAAAACTCAAAGACCCTCAGCCTTCTAGTTGGTAGTATGAAAAGTACCCCACCACCTGCTCTGCCACACCCAAGGAGCCAATTTTATCTCTGCTTTCCCCACTCTGCCCCAGCCCACCACGAGGTGCATGGCCCATCTCCTCTCCCCAGTCCAGCGCGCCATCCTGCTACTGCTTGAGCTCCAGAGAACCCAACAACAGCCATGGGTGAACAAAAGCCAGGAAATGCCCTCAGAGGCTGGAGGAGAGCACAGCTCAATTGAGGTCAGCAAAGTCCTGGGCATGGGTCCATGGAATGGATTGACACTGGAAGTCATAGGGGAAGTCATAGAGGAAGAAGGGCAGAGTTCTAGGATGTGGACTGGGCCACTGCACACAGTCATAGGAGCCATGTGCTAGGGGTCAGCCCTGGCTGCAGAGAAGGGTGACAGTGTCCCTTCCAACTCTTAAAATTCTGATCAAAAATCAGCCTCCCTGCCTGGGGAAAGGTACCCAGAGTAAGGCTCTGGTGCCCTCACCAGAGGATACACTGAGGAGAGGGCAGTGGCTATGCTACAAAGGAAGGACTGTTCCCTGCCACACTTGCTTCTGGTTCATCTGCATTCCGGCTCAGAGCCAATGAGTCATTTAGCAGAGCCCCTACCCCACCCCTGCAGGCCCACTCCCCAGGCTCACAACCCCCTGCCATAGCACCCCAGGGCCCAGGAAGCCTTGTGGTCTACCCCTTGCCTCTGCACTGAAATGCATTCAGAGGCAGCTGGCTGTTAGGAAGGAGAGAAACAGGGAACTAACCCCTGCTGAGCCAAGCCCTGGCTTGAGGCAGGAGACCCAGAGAAGACCAGCCTCCGTCCCTCTGATCTGGTTGACTCCTACTTGCACTTTAGGTTTTAGCTTGCAATTCACCTCCTCTCGGAGGCCTTCCTGGCCTCCCCTCCTCCCCATGCCCTATGAAATCACTTCTCTCTCTGTGTTGTAAGTTCTTGTTTGTTCCCTCCACTTCATCTGGCACCTCAACGCCTGGCACACAGGTGCTCAATAAACACCTGCTGAATGAATAACGGAAGAAAGGAACTGAGTTCCATCTAGTGACTAAGACAATCACCTAAGTCAATAATTACAACACAGTAAAAGAGGAGCAGTAACGGGGATGAGCCGACCCTCTGGATGCACGGAGGAGGGGGCAGCGACTATGCTACAAAGGAAGGACGTTGCATTACGTCTTACCATTTTGCAGGTAAGACCACAGAGACACAAGAAAATTACATCCTGCACCTAAGGATACACTGTGGTAGAACAAGAGTCAATATCCAGGCCTAGAATTTATGCCCACTACCCCCCATTTAACCTTCATGATAATCCAGCTGGGGAGGAGTTGGGAAATGAAGCTCAGAGAGGCTGATTGACCTGCTTAGGGTCACAGAGCCTGTTGGGAACAGAGCCAAGGATTCCAGATGAGAGAGGGGATGCAGTAGAGGAAATGGAGAGGAAGGAGGGGCAAGGTGGGGGGAAGATCAGTGTATCTGCCTTTGCTAAACTCAAGAGGGCAAGAAGGAGGCTCTGGGTACGGAGGCCCACACCCCCTGGCAGGGTCATGAGCACCTATAGCAGTGAGACCAACCACTGGCATGCGGGTGGGGTGGGCCCACCAGCCCACATAATGAGTCTGGAGGACAGCCACAAATAGAAGAAGGAAGGAGGGCTAGGGAGCCAAGCAGCCATTCTGGTGGGGACAAAACTGCCCTCTGACCAGTGGGAGGTAGGGAGCAGAGATTAAGACCTGAACAAATCTCCCCTCTGTCAAATTAGCCTCCTGTGCCTCTGAAATGAGACCTCTCTTCCTTCTACACCAGAAAACCTGCTATTTAGAATGCCTGACAGTAATAATTTGATTATAAAATATCTTGCCTGCAGCAAGTTCACCGGGACCCGCAGGTTTCCCTCCCTGCCTGGAACTTCTTGCTGCCAGCAGCTGTGGTCCAGTAAAAAGAGCAACAGGGTAGGAGTCAGGCAGGCCAGCATCCAAATCCCAGCCCAGCCATAGGCCAGCTGGGTGACCTGGGGCCACACTTTCCAGTTTGTAAAACTGGAATAGTGATTCCCCACCCCCGACCTTCCTTCCTGGGTACATGTGAAGAACAAATGAGATGACAAGTGTGTGTGTACCTAACACAAGGACAGCAACTAGGCAATAAGCGTCTACTCTAAATCCATCAAATTTATATAATTAATTTCATGATGGGAGCAGCTGACATGCACTAAGCTCTCATGACACATGCCAGGCCTTCGACTGGGACCCTCATGACCATCTGTGAGGCAGTCATTATTACTATGCCCACTCTACATCTGTGGAACCTGAGGCCAACAGAATTCACTAACTAGGTCAACAGGCAGCACTGGCAAAACAAATACAGCCTCCAGAGTCCAAGTTTGGAAACACCACACTAATAGGGCCTGGCTGCACTGTTTGGATCAGCTGCTGGGTGCACAAGAGGCAGGATGCCCAGGGTCCCAATCCCACCTATTCTTCCCTAAAATCCTTCTGAAACCCTCAGCCCAAATACCCAGAGCACCTGACTTGATTTGGGTACATACCATATTCTGTTTCCTCTTAATGGCTAGGACTGTCTGCTCTTTCCTCTAAATTAAAAACTCCAGGGGGCCCCTTGGTGACTCAGTCGGTTAAGCGTCTGCCTTTGGCTCAGGTCATGATCCTGGAGTTCTGGGATCGAGCCCCACATCCAGCTCCTTGCTCAGTGGGAAGCCTGCTTCTCCCTCCAACCCTCCCCCTGCTCATGCTCCTGCTTGCTCTTTCTTTCTCCCTCTCAAGTAAATAAATAAATAAATCTTTTAAAATTTTTAATTTAAAAGTTAAATAAATACGGGCACTTGGGTGGCTCAGGTCATGATCTCAGCATCCTAGGATCAAGCCTGCATCAGCGGGGAGTCTGCTTCCCCCTCTCTCTCTGCCTGCCTCTCTGCCTACTTGTGTACTCTCTCTGTCAAATAAATTTTTTTAATCTTAAAAAAATATTAAATAAAAAATAAAAACTCTTAGCACGTAGACGCTATGTCTACACACACCAGACTTCTTCAAATCTAAAATGACCTCCACTGTAAGATACACACTATCTTATGTATCACTAACAAGGCAAAAACAGGGCCAATTACAAACTGGGGCCCGTATCGCTAGTGAGATGCAGCCTGATCTCAGAGATGTTCAATGAGAGGGAAAACGTGTATCTCAAAGCGATGAAATACAGTTATAGCTACTTGGTAATTATTTGTACTCAGTAATTATTTCTCGGGATAGTAGAAAGAATACTGAACTAGAAATCACAAGCCTCGAGGTTCTGTCTTCCAGCTGGCTAAGGGGAGTGCTCCGTGTATCTAAGACTTAATTTTCTCATCTATAAATTGGGGGAGAGAACTCTTCCCTTCAGGGTAGTTGGGAGAACCAGAAGCATTCAAGAAAATGCTTCATACAGAGAGTGTCAATTACCATATGGTTTCACTTACTTGTGGAGCATAAGGAATAACACAGAAGACAGTAGGAGATGGAGAAGAGAAGTGAGTTGGGGGAAACTGGAGAGGGAGACAAACCATGAGAGACTTGAACTCTGAGAAACAAACGGAGGGTTTTGGGGAGAGGGGGATGAGCCTGGTGGTGGGTATATTAGAGGGCATGTATTGCATGGAGTACTTGGTGTGGTGCATAAACAATGAATTTTGGAACACTGAAAAAAATAAAATTAAATTTTTCTAAAAATTGAAACTGAAAAAAAAAAAAAGCTTCATAAACTGTAAAGCAGTGTCCCAACTAAAGCTGGTTGAAGATGAAAGGTAGAAGGTGGACGTCATCCATGGTTATGTCCAAGGCCAGACCCTGTGGGTGTTTGTAAGAGGCACAGCCTCTGGATAATCCAGCTCCCACCTTCTAGGAAAAAACCAAGGTTCCTGCTTCTAAGATGTCCCTACTTTGGAACAAGGGTGCAACACTTGTTCCCAGACCAGCACTGATTAAGGAATCGTAGAGTCTACACAGCAGAGACTCTCCAAGCTAGGCTTTGGGGATCTGATTCAGTCTGTGGCCTGCAACTTGCAGGCTTCCAAATAAAGGTGGGCTCAGCTTCAGGTCCAAGCCTCCCAGTGGTGAACTGGAGAAAGAGCTCTGTAAGTCTCATGGGGTCGTCAAGTTAGAGGCCATCCACCAGGGTGAGCAGGGACCTTAGGCAGCAGCTTGAACAAAAGCTTGCAGGCAGGAAAGTGATGGGGATAGCCTGGCTCGGGTCTCACCAATGGCCATACTGTGTTCCCCTGCTCATGTCTATCCTGAGGAATAAGAAATAAAACAACCCTGAAGCAAAGGGCAGTGTTGGCCTCCAAGAAAATATCTGCTTCCCCTCAAGCCTTCTTGTTCCTGAAATGCAAAGTGTCCCACACTCCATGGCTGTTGTCTCTCCTAACTGGCACTGGGGGTGGGTGTCTGGCTGAGTGTCAGAGGCATGGCTCCCTCCCTCCATGACTACTTAGTAATCTTTGTTCCCCAGGCAATTTTCCTGCATAAACCAGGGCACCTTCCCACTCACCCTGTCCCATTAGGCTTCCTTCCCCTTGCCCTGGTCTCCCTTCTCTGTTCTGCATGCTCTCCTGCTGGCTCTCTGGGAGTGGGTACTGCAGCCATGCTGTCCAGCACATCTGGACACTGGGTCTGCGGCGAGGGCAGCAGAAGCCTTCCATACCCTACTTCTCCCCCTCTCCCTCTAACAAGGAGTTTGAAGGCCCAGGCACTACTGACCTTGGTGCCAACTAGCCTCCTCCCGCAATCCTGGCCTTGACCCCTGGCCTGGGAGAGAAAAGGGGCTGAAGAAACTGCCTCCAGTTTGCCCATTCAGAGAGAATCCAGCCCCATCATACCCGGACATGGGACCTGAGCCCTTCCCAGCAGACCCTGCTTCCCTTCCTTTATCTCAGGAGCAGCCCCCTGCCCTCCCTTGGGAGTGTCACTGCCCTGTTAGTGGTCTAGATGACCTCAGGGAGCCATGAACATATCCAGCTACTTGTCTCCAAAATGATTCCTCCTATGCTCACTCCCCAGCTCACTCCAAAGGCTTCAGGCAAGACTGAGTGGAAGGACACAACTTCACACCATGTCTAAAGCAGGAAGCAGCACAACTCAAGACACACACCACAGATCAACCAACCTTCTCTCCTAGCTCTGTGCCTCGGCTCCCACACTCATTCAGAGTCTACAGGAGCTGCTCTCTCCTCCCCAGAGAGACGACCAGAGCCCTATCACCCGCTCTCAACGACCCAGCATTTGGCCCAGCACGCTACTGCCTGAGAGATGCTCCCAGCTATAAAACTCTGCTCTGAGACAAAGAAGGAAAACAGAGCTCTCCACACACCCCATGCCCACACCAGCACATTACTAAGTGACGACAGCAAGGTCTAGAGATTCTCTAAGCCAGAATTTCAATTATCTGGGCTCTCCCCGTTAACACCTCCTCCATCCAGGACAAGAGTCCTGGGACGTGATGGAGACAGTCCCATTCCTAGCACACAGCAGGTCCTCAGCCAGCACACTGGCCTGAGAACCCCACATGTTGGGCTGCTGGGCTCGGCCAAGTGAAGGGCAAAGTCAGAAAAGAAGCCATAGGAAACAGGTAACTTGGGAGTCCCAATGTGCCTGAGAGATGCCACTGGAGTCCTCCCACCTCAGCCCCAGTGGTCCGCTCTCCAAAGGGAGACGGCAGAGGGAAGGCTGGGGCACTGCAGCCTCGGGTGGTTTGGCCAGTGGCTAGCCAGCAAGAAGGGGACAGCTGCAAATTGCATGCTCTTTCCCTTCCCCATCTTGCAGTTAATAATTACCCAAATAAATGCTTTGGTCCCCAAGTGATTCTAACAGGCCTGGAGCTCCACAGCCTAATTACACACACACAACTGTATGGGGACATTGACACTGAACAGCTCTTTCCTGTAAACCGTAAATCAAGTGCCATGATTGCCCCACCCACTTTTGCCAGCTGAGGCTGATGAATGGGTGCTGAGGCAAAGGCATGCCCTGGTAAGATCTGGGGCAGGGCTGCAGGGGCCCCCCACCCCAGGCCTGGCTGTCCTGGCTCGGGGGCAGGACAGGTGACAAAGACACCACACCTGTGCAGCATCCTACAGCAGCCACCCCCAAACAGACACCACCTCCCGCAGGGAAGGACAACAAAGAAGAGCCCAAACATTCACAGCCACGCCACGCACACACACACACACACACACGCGCGTACCGGGGATGCTGGGGTGGGGGGGTGGGCCAAGGTGAGCACCATCAGCCAGCTGCACTGGTATCTGCTGCCTGTATCTGCCACTGTTTCGACGGTGCCTGACCCAGAGTGACCTCCTAAAAGCAGAGAGACAACAGAGGAGGTATGCAGAGTGAAGGAGGACCAAGTACAAGCTCTTTGCCTTTTTCTCAGTCCGACTGCTTCCTGCCAGATCCCAGCATCTGGCATCCAGCGGATGTGTTGGGAGTGGTGCGGACACCTGGCTCAAAGGGCTTGTGCCACTTTCCAGACCTCAGCCTGAGGCCATCGGCAGGGCAGGAGCAACCCAGCAGATGAGCCTGCCATGGAGGGAACCTGGAAGCCCACGGCAGACGCACTCACTCGGACCGAGGAGGCTACCATGGACCCCACCTAGGCCTGGTCTCCCCTGTGGATGTCTCCAGGAGCACCTGAGTGGTGAGACAGGCAGTGGACACAGTGGTGGGGTCCCAGCTCCTGGCAACAGGAGGTCTACCCTGCTGGCTGCTCCCCAGTCCCCCGCAGCCTTGGCCCCAGGCTAGCAGCTGGTGTTGATGGTACTGGCCACAAGGGGGCCTGGTGAGCCATACGGAGGGTCCAGACCCACAGCGGGGCTCCAAGTCACCCTACAATACAGGTGGATAAGGAGACAGGCAATTGCCAAAGATCTATCCAAAGAGAGCTCTGGCTTTTTGCAGAGCCAGACACACCTCCAGGACACTTTCAGCTCCCCAAAGGGCAGGTGATATGCCCTAACCCCAAGGCACAGCCACATTTTCCTGAACTGGGAATTCCTTTGGCCCCATGACTGTCCAGACGGAGGAGAGGTAAACTGGAATCCCGGGAGGGATGAAAGGGCCATCAGGAGGTGAAACCATGACCCTGCTCTCCCAGGCCTAAAGGACAGGACATGTCTACTGAAGAAGGAAGGTACATTTGTGATTTTGGCTGAACCTACAAGGCTTGGGTTCACCCTTATGGCCATCCTCTCTTAGCACCATCGGGCACCCTGGATCTGTTCTGCCCCAGAAGACAGGGCAGCCTGATCACAAAAGAAGCCCCCTGCCTTCTTGGGGCAGGATAGTCATGGGGTCCTAGCCAAGAGTACTGTCTGACCGTGTATGGAAGAGACCCCATCTCCAGCTGTGCTTGGCCACTCTGGTCAGCTCTGTGGAATTCTGCAGATGAGTGACATAGCCTTCCTGTCCACTGCTAACCAATCTGGCCCCAAAGCTCCCCTGAAACTGCTCTTCTCAGGGTCACCAATGACCTCCATGTTGCCAAGCCTAAGAACTTTTGCCCTACCTCGTCTCTCGGCACCACAACCCCCCTTCTACAGTCCTCTCCCTGGGCTTCCCAAGGGAGCTGCTCTCCTGGTTTTCGCTCAGCCCTCCTCACAGGCTCCTCCTTTCACCTCCATCTCTGCTGTCTTCCCAAGCTACCTATCTGTCTCCCTGCATTTAATACCTTCTCTAGGTTGACTCCTCACATGAATGTCTCCCACCTGGACCTCTCCTCGGACCTCTAAATTAGCATTTTTCATTTTTAGCATATTTGGTTTTCCCACTTTGTTGTCTCATGAATAGCTCAAACTCAGCATGTCCAAAACAGAGCCCCTGATCTTCCTCAAGAAACTTTCCAAGTCTTTCCATCTCAGAAAAAATGGAACCAAAACCCACCCATTGCTTAAGTCTCATCTAGGACAACTAGACATCTAGACTCCTCCCCTACCCAGTCCAACAACATATCCTGTTGTCTCAACCTCTTCAACATAACTCAAATCCACTCATTTCTCTCCATCACCGCTGCCAACCACCTCCAGTTTCAAGCTCCCTCCAACATTTTGCCTAGACTAGAGCAAAAGCCCTGATCTCCCTCCTTCCACTTTTGCTGATCTACAGTCCAAAGGGGCCCATGCCCACCACAGCGATCTCTCTGTAGTCCAAGGCTGAATCTAGACAGTAGCCCCAGAGCCCTGAGATGGGACAGGCTGAAACTGGAGGCTTCGGACTGGATAAGAACAACTCCTGCCCTTGAAGCCCCATCCTGCTGAGGAGTCCAGGCCAAACCCCAGGGTCTCCCAGGAATCTCACCCAGGTGACCAGGGTGATAGTCTTCATGGGACTGAGGCTGTAAGTCCCCCACCCCCTCCCTGTCCCTCACAACAGCTGATAGGCAATTCCCAGAAGAGACCATCTGGGGCTTGGTGCAGAATGTCCCCCACACTCATGCATCAAGGAGATTCAGAGATTATCAGTGAGCTGGAAGGCCCTGCCGGGGTGTTTGCACACCCAGTGATACTGAGTTTTAAACATGTGTTCCTGTTTACTCTCCCTGCCAGAGCTTTGCTGGCTGCCCTGTAGCCAGGCAACGCTATCTGACCTGGGGGACCAAGAGGGGGACTTTCTGTGCCAGTCAGGTCACCTGAAGAGGGTTATCTAAGCGCAGCATAATGAAGCTCCTGTCTTCCTTCCCACACCTTCCCTCCCTCACCCTAAAACGATCCTGGGCTCACTGGCCACAGAGCAGACCACTCTGATGGGAAGAAGTAGGTTAAATGGGAGGAAGAGGACAGTGTGTGGTAGGAGGCAGGCAATGGCAGCTCCTTTCACAAAAACACTGGACAACCCCAAGTCAGGGCTGGGTGATACTCACATATGTCACTTTTTTGCCCTCAACGGAGGGGTGATACTTCCACCTAGATGGGGGGGGTCAGTAAGTTGCTGACCTAAGGCAAGAGAATCGAGGTCACATCTCAGCTCCAGACTGACCGTGTGATGTTGTGTGCCTTTCGTTTCTCTGTGGAAAAGCTTTGGGACAAAAGACATGCCTACCCTTCAAAACCCATGGTCGAGAGAGGACAACATCTGAAATTATATCATTGGTCCCAGGCTTACAAAGCAATGCAATCAGGCAGATAGAGAATCAGCCACAGAAACACGGAAGCCCATAAAAGGAAGATGTAGTGTGGCCGGGGCGGGGGTGAGGGGTTGTGTGCGGTGGAGGAGGACTTCTAGGGTTTCCTTAGGAATGGGTAAAAATCCTCCAACTGACAGACAAGGAACTCAAGTCTAACAAAGCCTAACATCTCCCACTGAACTAGGGAGGGGGCCTGACCTTGACATAGGCTGAATAATGTCCCCGTCCAAAAGATGCTCTTGTCTCTGTCCTCAGAATCTATGAATATGTGATGTCACACGGCAGCAAAGGGGAAATAGGTTGCAGCTGGGATTAAGTTTGCTCAATCAGCAGACCCTGAGACATGAAGAGGATCCTAGACTATACAGGTGTTTCCAATTTAATCAAGAATCCTTATAACTAGGAAGCCAAAGAGAGAGAAGCAGAGAGACAGCAATGGTAGAAGGACTTGGCCAATGTCGCTGCCTTTGAAGACAAAGAAGCAGAGCCCTGTCAACACCTTGATTTTAGCCAGTGAGACTT
The DNA here is from genome assembly GCF_964662115.1 of Mustela nivalis. NCBI lineage: Eukaryota > Metazoa > Chordata > Mammalia > Carnivora > Mustelidae > Mustela > Mustela nivalis. Next base: position 16,824,610 of record NC_139036.1, read on the forward strand.
CTCACCGCCAACATTTTGACAATAAATCTGTGTTGTCTTAAGCCACCCAATTTGTGGTATTTGTTTCAGCAGCTGTAAGAAACTAGTACAGACCTCCTGACAGTAACGGTTCGATAAGACTTGACCGAAGGGAGGAGCTCTGACACTCTAGCACCATGTCTCTGACGGGGAAACCTCTCTCCGCTCCCCAAATTTGAACTGCTCTGTGGCACATAGTCAGTCTGGAGTGAACTTTTATCTTATTATTTTGATACCTGCTTAGAACCTCTTTGCTGACCTCCAAGAAACCAGGTGTGAACTTCTAACTTTCACTGAGTCTGGGACTCGTGCAACAAGAAGAAAGGCTGCCCAAACAGGTGGCGGAGAACCAGTCATGCAAAGAAGCCTGGGGCACTGCCTGTCCATGGCAACTCAGGCTGGTCGGAAAACCTGAGATGCTGCCAGCCCTTGGACTCTGGGTCCCTGCATCAGCCTTGCTGACTGGGTGACAAGGCCCAACCCTGACACGTACTAGACCCTCCAAGCATTAGAAGACCCACCTTCCTGCTCCCCAGATTGGACTGTGGTTCTTTTTTTTTTTTTTTTCCCTTAGACTATGGTTCTTTTTTTTTTTTTTAAGATTTTATTTATTTATTTGACAGACAGAGATCACAAGTAGGCAGAGAGGCAGGCAGGCAGAGAGAGAAGAGAAAGCAGGCTCCCTGGTGAGAAGAGAGCCCGATGTGGGGCTCCATCCCAGAACCCTGGGATCATGACCTGAGCCGAAGGCAGAGGCTTTAACCCACTGAGCCACCCAGGCGCCACCTGGACTATGGTTCTTAATCTACTTTCTGCTTCACTATTTTGGTGTCTAGGACTAGACACCAAAGGATTGACTGGGGCAGACACCAAGATCCATTACCTCATGGGTAAGTGACAGAGACAGCATCATGTCAGGATTTCCGGCCTTTGTGAGCTTACCCAGGCTGTCCTTATCTCTATGCCCAGGCAGGGACCACTGGCCTCCTTAGTGGAGGTCATGTCCTATCTTGGGTCACTCTCAGAGGTAGTTTCTGGGGCTTTTGCCTCCCTGTAGGCATCACACCCTCAAAGAGGAGCAATCATATCTTTCCACTTCCACAAGAGTCACCAAACATGAGGAGACAGATAAATAAGTCACAGCTCCTGCCTCCTGTCTCCCACGGCCTAACTCACCAACCCACAGAAGGACTTCCCCAAACTCCACCTGGACAGGGAGTCACAGGGAGATCCAGCTGGACTCCCAGAATCATCCTGAGCCCCACCGCATCTCTGGGGTAAGATGCAATTCAGGTCTCCTCTGAGCCCAGGCCACCCACCAGGACCAGCCCATGGGAAAGCAGAGCTCTAGAAACAGCAGCAGGACTTCTGGCAGAGGTCAGCCGCCAGGAAGGATATGAAGAAAACAGTCACTGGAGAGGACACGTCCCTCCCAATGATATTCAAATGAATCTTTTAACATCATGTTGGTCAAAAGAAGCCTAGGTGAGGGCAAACTGGGGCTAGGCCACTAGCTGGTGATCCTGGATGAGGCAACCCAGCCCTTCCACCTTCCCTCTCCCTCCTCCCACTTCTCGCCTCCTGCCCTCTCTTTGCCTCTTCTCTCCCTACTTCCTCTTTCCTTTCTCCTTAGTACCCCTCTTTTTCTCTTCTACAACAGATGACACCACCTGGCCATCCACCCCTCACTTCTGGCTTTCCTTGCCAACCAGCCATCATATTAACATCTGACATTTCAGAAACTTCTCTATCTTGCAGACCAATCAAATCAGCTCATTTGCTAACAAACCCAATTCACTCCTGAAACAGTCTTGATTTCCACATATAACCAAGCCAGAGGGTCCAGAGGCTCCCTCCTTGAAGGAGACCCTGCTAACCCAGCCTCCTGCTAAGGGCACAGCAGTTCCCCTCCAAAGGACTGTGTCACGCCCACTGAGGGGCCGAGTTCACAGAGGACACCGCTCTCCTCCAAGGAGCTAACCACTATGTTACAAAGTTGAAATAATTTAGGAAAATAATAATAATAATAATAATAATGTCTCTTTCCTAGTCTTTTACCTCATCTTAAAGGACTCTTCTGGAAATTAATATCTTTTACAGAGAGGAAACCTTTAACTAAACTTCAGCCATTCCTTCTGAGCTACTTGATTTTTTTTTTTTCCTCACTGGTTAAACGCAAGTAAAATCAAATTTAACTCTTTTTATTACAAAGGAGCACAAAGAGTGAGATCCCATGTATTCACACCACTATCTGTGTGGATGATGCCAAGATGTCTGGACACTTAGCAAATGGTAAGGAGGAATATGTCTAGATGGCAGAAGTACTATTAGGGCTTTCTTCCTACTTCCTTTGTACTTTACAATTGCTCAAATTTTTTATAATAAGCACGTATCATTTTATTAAAAATAGTTTGGTTTTCCCTGCTTGTCATTTACTTACAGAAAGCTCTTATGGAAATTCTCCAAGAAAATGCGGGGTTTTATCTGTCCAGTGCCACCGTCACAAGGCTGGATTGATCCCTGCATGTTCATCATCACCTGTTATGAGCATTATTAAGCACTGACCACTCAGTATTTATAAAGCACCTACTCTGGGCCCCTAATGTACCAGGCCCCATGGCAGCAAGAACACACTCTGCCCTCTCAGGACAGAGCTGGGGCTGCCCTGAGCCAGTCTCTCCCCGCCCCGCCCCGCCCCCAGAACACCCGCCCCCATCACACTTGAATGACCTCCAACCACACAGGGGTGAGCAAGTGGTGGCAGAGCTTCTGGGCCTCACAAGCTCCCAACAGGAGATCCCGAGGAGGGCAACCCAAACCCTATCGCAGGCTAAATGGCAGCCCCCCAAAAGATATGCTGGCACCCAGGAACCTGTGACTGTCACCTTATTTGGAAACAAAGGTCTTTGCGGAGGTAATTAACTTAAGGATCTCAAGATGAAATCACCCTAGACTACCCAGGTGGGCCCTGAATCGAATGGCAAGGGTCCCTATAAAAGACTCGCAGAGTGCAGACAGCCACAGAGAAGAGAAGACCACGTGAAGACAGGCCCCAAGCCGAGGGAATGCATGGAACTACCCCACACTAGAAGAAGCATGGCTTCCCCGCCACTCGTGCCCTGGAGGGAGCACAGCCCTACCAGCACCTTGAGGGCAGACTTCTGGCCTCCAGCACTGCAGAAGAGTCCGTTTCTGTTGTTTCCCGCCACCAAGCTTGTCAGACGTTGCTACAGCAGCCCCAAGTAAGGGCCTGAAACTCCACCTCCACCCTCTGTGAGGAGCAGAGAATGTTCCAGGGGTCCAGCAGGGGAAGCCAAAAGGAAGGGGCACATGGGAGGTACCTACTTGGACTTATAACTGTGTGGGTAGTATCTCTTCAGGAACAAAAAAGAACCCACCATCCAGTGCCACCCGCAGCACCAGACACACTGGGCTGCAGTGTCAGGTGAAGGACACACAGGCATGTGAGCAGGTGACGAGGGTGGCGCATGGCATCTGGTAGGACCCCATCCCTGGCCACCCTCTATGAGGACGTATCTACAGCAGCTACAAGAAGGGGATTACCAATGAAACATCCCACAAGCATTTAGCTCACTGCCCACAATAATAACCATTAGTATCCATCGCATGCCAACATATATAACATGCGCACGGGTGCTATGAAGCCCTCGCTCACCCACTTCCTTTATAATCCTCCCAGCAACCCTGGGAGCCCCTAGGGGGACTCAATCTACAACTGAGGGAACTGAAGTTCATAGATCACCGAACTGCACACTGTCACACAGTTCCTAAATTCCAGACTCAGGCCCAGGGCTCTGTCCTGCACATTCATCACAGGAATCAGGACCCAAAACAAGCAGGGATGTCATAGAGGCAGGCTCTAAGTTGGGGGCAGGACAGCTGGTCAAGCCCTCAAAAGGTGGCATGGCTAAGGCTGGAGCAGGGAAGGGAGAGCCCCCAAGGAGATTCTAGAACACCAGCTGCATTAGCAGGGCACAAGACCTGTCCAGAAGTAGAGGGTCATTTTAATATTAGCTGTAGGCAAAAGGAATTAAGGAGGACACTCCCAAAAAAGACAGATATATCATGAAAGGCATTCCAAACCCAACCCTGGGCTCTCCAAGGCCCTGAACTACCCAGGTCTACACTTAGTCCAATCCCCAAATCCTTTATGCAGATGCTGGCCTTGCAGGGTCTTGGTGCCACTGTGGGAACATGATCCAGAGGGATGCTCCCTCCCTGAAGACCCCTCCCCCAGAGGCAGGACCCTTGGTTTGGGCCTTTTTCCAATACCCTCACAGTCGCCTACATGTCAGGCAGGGTTTGGCATCTGAGACACAGGGCTCAGGTGGGACCAATCATACAAAATGCAATTTCAGTTTCATCCATCAGACCTGGAAAGGCACCTCAACCATGGGCACCAAGCAGGGCAAGAAATGAGGAGAAACTACACTAACAACAGAAAAATTGGTAGATTTCCTTCTAGACTTTTTCTCTAAGCATTGCTATCCTATGGAGAAATCATAACGACTAACATCTCTGCAGCACATACTACAGGCCTCTGTTCTAAATGATCAACACAGATCATCTCAATCAGCCCCCATTACAACCACATGAGGCACGTTCTCTTATGTCTCTATCCCATCAGTGACAAAACTGAGGCACAGAGAAGTTACACAGTGAGGAAGTGTTAAAACCGAAAGCCCAGGCAGACAGGCTCCTGAAACTGTATTTTTAACTATGACTCAATACTATTTCACATTTTTTGAGAAAAAACACCAAAGGGGTCCAAGTCCAGGTCAAAGGAATGGGATCAGCCTCCACAGCGGGGGAGACCATGTGGCCTGGCAGAAGGACGGGCAGAATGGGCTGGAGAATCAAAAAGGGGAAGAAGGCTCCCGAAGAAAGCATTCTGGAAGCCTAGCCATTCCCCACACACATGGGAGAGAAAAAACAAGGCCCAAGTGGTCCACGTGGCTAGGCCAAGGCCTGTGGCTTAGGCTTCAGTTGGCAACATCTAGGAAGTAGGGCTCCCCTCTGATGCCTCCAGCTCAGAAACTAAGAATCCCAAGGCTACATGGGAGCAGATCAGGGACTCTCCTCTGTGCTGGTGAATCCCAGTTCCCTGGAGAGAAGCCCTGACTACATGTTTCTCAAGGGTAAAAACCACATGTCAGGTGTAGAGATTACTTAAAAACAAAATATTTTTAAAATTATCGTCTATTATCACAACTACTTATTAACCACCTACTATGCGGTTACTACTAGCTACTTCCTGGGTTACCTCATTACTCTTCACACCCCCTCCTCCAGGTCAGGCAGCTGCTGTCCCTGTACTACAGGTGAAGAAATTAGAGGTCAGAGAGATCAAGTAACATGCTCAGATGATTCACACCCAGGACTGTGGAGTAGAGCTTAAGAGAACACAGTCTCCAGAGTCACACAGACAGACTTGAGCTCAAATCTGGGCTCCACACTCACCAGCTGGGGGACCTTGAGCAAATAATTTAACCCCTTCTGACAATCTCAGAGCTGCCAGAAGTGAGCCATCCCACGTCTCACGTCAACTCTAAATGACTGGCGGTGGGGGGCTGCAATGCTTTGGTGGCGAGGTTCTGAGACCACATCCGAAGTCAAGGGAGGGAGCGCTGTGATCCATTATTGACCTCCACCATGGGACAGGAGGGTGGAATCATGTCTGGGCCATCCCCCACCTAGAGGAACACCGTAGCTCACAGAAATACCCACACGAACTCACTTCTATGGCCAGGGCACTTCTGACTAAAGCACCAAAGCAACTCACAGCCTTTGCAGTGACCAGATAGCTACATGGGGATAAATGGACCTGGATTCCTCTGTCCACTATATCCAACTAAATCGAAGTAGATCGTAGACCCGCAGCTAAAACTGTAAAGACTCTAGAAAAAAAACATGGAAGGAATCCTTGTGATTTGGAGTGAGCACAGACCTCTTAGGACAGAGAAGGCAATAGATGTAAAATGAAAAATCAGACATCAACCAAACTAAAGCTTCTGCTCATCAAAGGCATCGTTAAGAAAAGGATGAATTAGGGGCCCAGGTGGCTCAGTCATTAAGCATCTGCTTTCGGCTCAGGTCATGATACAGGATCCTGGGATCAAGGGAGCCTGCTTCTCCCTCTCCCACTCCCCCTGCTTGTGTTCCCTCTCTTGCTATGTCTCTGTCAAATAAATAAATAAAATCTTTAAAAAAAACAAAAACAAAAAAAGGGATGAATTTGTATCCAGACAATGTAAAGGAGGCCTATAAGAAGATGCTATTTTAAAGGGGAAGAAGGGGCAAAAGAACTATAAAATGGTCAACAAACATGTAAAAAACTGCTCAACATCATTAGTCATCAGAAAAATGCCAGTGAAAACCACCATGAAATGCCCCTCCAGGCCCACTCAAGTGGCTAAAAGGACTCAGACTGAAAAGGGCAAGTGTTGGCAAGGCTGTGGAGCCATCAACCTTCTCACACCATTGCAGGCAGCAGTGGGAAACGGTACAGCCATGTGGCGATCGGCAGTTTCATAATAAAGTTAAAATTCACCTCCCTATTGACCCAGAAGTTTCACTCTAGATATTTACCTAGGTGAAATGAAACCACATCTCCAAAAGACAAAAACATCGACACAAAACAAATCAGACTGTTCCCAGTATTTGGCTAGTCATTACAGCCAAAACTGGAAATAACCCAAATGTCCCTCAACAGGAGAATGAACCAATTTGCGGTGTATTCACCCACTGGTAACAGAAAGGCACAAGCTACTAACCCACTCAGCAGCATGGGCAAATCCTACACACGTTATGCCAAGCTGGACACAAAGGAATACATACTACATGACTCCTTTCAAATTAAATTCTAGAACAGGCAAAGCAAATTAAGTGTGGGGGGAAAAAAAAAAACACAGAGCACTAGCAGTTTCTGTGGCAGGGGCAGTGCAGGTGGGGGTGAAGTTGATTAGAAAAGGACACAGTGGAATATTCTGGGGAGACAGAAATGTCCTACACCTGAATCAGAGTAGGGTCACATGAATGAACCCATTAATGGAGGTGTACAGTTAAGACTTATGCATGTGAATGTAACGGAATTTTTTAAAAAGCAGTTACACCTGAGGTGATTTGCAAGAAGTGTAAGCTAGTTGGCCTTGGAAGCATGAACAAAATCAGTGAAGATACACACATGTGCAGATATGAGGGGCAGCTTCATGCAGGGGGTGCAAACATAGATATCGCCATGTTCTTAAAGCCTCCCAGGTGCACCCCCACAGACCCAGATCCAGGCAAGGCCTCCCTCATGTCTGCACTATCCTCGAGCTCCTGGGGAGTAGCTCCTAAGAGGATGACATCTGGACAGGAGACATAAATGGGGGTCTTCGTGGAGACCAGAGACAGCCCTCCCAAGGCCCACAGAGTATCACCAAGAGAACCTGTGCAGTGGCGGTAACGCAGGAACAAATATTTTTCCTCACTTTCATGTCACCCTCCAGGGCTTTCCTGAAGGGGGAACCAAACCTTCCTGCTATGTCCTTGAGCCCTTTCTGCCCCAAGAAGGCCCCCAACATCCTTTTCACAAACGCCTCCTCACCTCATCCACACAGAATTGGTAGATCTCAGAGGGGCTGACATAATCTCTACTCAACCCTGACAGAAGGGGACAGCCTCCCTTCCCAGAACCAACAGAAGAGAGGAGGCTGGAACTAGCAACAAACTGGAGAGCTGGCATCAGGCCTGAGGATAAGCTACAAGCTGGAAAGGAAAGTCCAGCCCCGCCCCCGGGGGAAGAGAGGCTGATGGGCAACTGGTGAGCCTGGGAGGGTGGGAGGAGGAAACAAGCACAGCTTGGCCCAAAGGGAATGAAGAGGATGCAGAGAATAAGCTCCTCAGACTCCATTTTCTTCCCTAGCATCTGGAGACTTATATACCTGCTTGACCTACCCCTGAGGGTTTCAAGAGTATTAGTGAGTCATGGAGAGCAGAGTACCAAAGGACAATGAAGGAACAAGACTTATTGCTCATCCCCACAGCAAGAACCCCAGGCCCCATTACCTTCCTCTGGAAAGAAATCTGAGAGGGATTGCCCTCAGACTCTCACAAAGGGGGATGGGGAAGGTCTCAGGGGAGCTGTCCTCAGGCTCTCACAAAGCAGGATAGAGAAGGTCCAAGAGGGAGCTGCCCTCAGACTCGCACAAGAGAAGATGGAGTAGACTGAGCAAGGGTCGCCTCCCAACTGACCAAGCCACCAAAGGCCTAGTGGGGATCCAAAGACAAATATGACAGTCCAGGTCAAGGTCAGAACAGGTCCAAGCACTGTCACCTTCAACAAAATGCCCTGCACACTCAGTGTGAGCTGGGAGAGAATCAGGAGGGTCAACCCCAACCCCTTCACTTCACAAGGCCCAGAAAGGTTGTTGTCTCCGGTCAGTCCCAGGGGTTAGCCCACCCCTGCGCTTGCCATCAGGGCCCTTCTGCCCACCCCACCCTGCCTCCCCAGGAAGCCATCCTCACTCCCCTCCACCCCACTGAGAAGCCACATGACACATTTGAGTTTGTCACATGCTGAGCCATATGGTTTCTTCTGTTCAGTTGAGGCCCCCTGCAGACAGCAGGCTCTTTGAGGGGTGAGGACCGTGGCCTCAGTTCGACCCCACAGAGCCCAGTGCAATGCTGGGCACACACAGGCAGCCCTTTCTAAATGCCTATTGATCCATCTGGGTATGAAAACCAGATCATAAAAAATGCAGACCTGGAAACAATCCACAGCATTCCCAGGGAGACAGTCCCAAACCCCTTTCCCAGCCCACCCTGCACCATCCACAGTGTGAGTTCTGGCTGGAACTGGGCTCTCATTCAGCCCATCTGCTTAGCATCTCTTTGGTTGCTTTTTCTCAGTTTTATATTAGAAAAAAAAAAAAATCCCCCTGAACAACACAAACAGCAGAGAGGCGGGGGAGGAGAAGCAAAGACGGGTAGCATCAGGTGCTCAGTAGGGGCAGAAGCCCAGGTTGAGGAATTCTCAGGGGGGCTGCAGGCTCCCTCTGCTCCCACAGTCCCTTTCTGGTGGGAGAAGCAACCAGAGGAGGTGCTGTCCTGGCTGTGAGAGGTGGGATGGGAGGAGCACTTTACCAAAACTTACTGTATTGACCGAAGGGGGAGCACCACTATCTTCAGGAGGACCTTAGGTGAGTCCAATTTCCCATCCAATTTATCTATAAAAGAAATTACTCATCCCTCACTGATATTCTATGACTCCCAAGCTAATCCCCCCAAGGGGGAGGCCTGCCAGCGCTGCCCCAAGCCTGTACTGCCCCCACTGCCCAGATGCTGGGGGTACAGCAGGGCCATGCTGCAGAACCCCCAAGGCCAGAAACCCTGGAGAGAGGCTAGCTTCTACTTTGGATGTCTCAGACATCGGTGTGCACTAATAACCTGGGGAGCTTGGGAGCTTGGCAAAGCAGAGGTCTGAGCCCGACATCACCAGTGGAAGCCCAGGTCCGTGCAGGTAGAAATACCCCCATGACAGATGAGGAAAGAGGGAGTTTTGGTCCGCATCTTAACACAAGGCTGGGGGCTTAATTCAGAAAAGTATTACCGGAGACAGAGGGTCTGTCTGCCAGGATATGAGATTCAAGCAAAACCAGAGAAGTAGAAGACCAGTCACAGGTTCCTCCCACCCGGATGTCCCAGACAGTCCGCGTGCCAAAAACATCCACCAGCAGAGAACGGGAGAGTCACTGCCCTTGAGGAGCTCAGTGCAGGGTGGTGTCGAATGGCCAGCAACAGGGCTTGGGAAGTACAATCACGAAAGGGACGCTCCCTCTGTGATGAGTGCAGGCTGGCAGGAGGACTGTGGTTTTAACTGTATGAGTCAGTATGCTTTGCCAAAGGACAAAAAAATAGGCTAGCCAAAGACAGCCTCTTAACCATGGCCACAGGCTAAGTCTTTCCCACAGAACAAGCCCACATAACAGTCATCAAGAGACCCCTAAGTCCAGGTACACCCACACCCACACACACTGACCCTCAACCCCAACCACAGAAGGGTACCAAACTGAGTGTGAGCCTCCAGGGTGACCCATCATATCTTCCTCTGAGTCCTCAGCTCTGACCTTGGCCTTGAGGCTTTGGACAGGAAAGCCACCCCAATAGGTTAGCGCTCTGCTCGGAGCCTGCCTGGAGTTCCAGTCAGGCCAGCCTTAACCCCAACAACCCGGCAGGCCCTATACAGGCCAGAACAGAGTAGGCTTGGGCGCCCAAGGCAAGTCATAAATGTTTTGAATGAATCACTATACTAACTAACAATCTCTTACTTATGCTCCGGATTCCTGATCAGTACCCCTCCCTCTTGTATCCACGCACCCTCGTGGCTCCCTTCTTCTAACATTTCCACTCACTCCTCAGCCCACCCCTGTCTGCTGTCCACGCCTCCCTCCCCAGAACTGTCCCAAGTCACGGCCAGGCCACACGTGCTCCCCCATACTTGGCCTCTCTGCCCCGCTGACACAGCTGTCCATTCTTCCTTCGTGGAACGCTCCTCCCACCCAGTCTCCAGCTTTCTCCACATTAGCCTTTGCTGGGAGAGTCCCCCAGGGCGCCACCCCAGGAATCTCTCCTCTTCTCACTCCACACTCTCCCTGGAGCACTCACTGGCCCCAGCCCAGCCCTCCGCCCCAAGATTTAATGTCCTCCTCTAGAAGAATGGCTCCAGATTACTGCCTCTAGTCCAGACCCTCTTCTGAGTCTGGCCCCCAAACACTGAGCATTTGTGTCTCAAACATGAGCAATGTAGCACTTACACCTTCAGCCCTCATCCTCCCTTGGGAGTCCCCCATCTCAGAGAGCAGCTTCGCCATTTACCAGTAGTTCCAAACCTGGGGTCACTCTTGCCTCCTCTCTCCCCCCAAATCCTCCTATCTCATTTATCTACCTCCTGGGAAATCAGAGATCCGACCACTTCCAAACAACCCCACAGAACCCTCAGAGTCAGGCCACCATCGTCTCCTCCCCACCCCTGCACCAGACTCCCTCAGTGACCTCCCTCTGCTTCTCCTACAAACTCTCCACCCAAGAGCCAGGGTGATTTTCCAAAAGTCCCATCCTCTGGCTACTGCTCAGACAAAAATCTTCAATGACATCAATGTCCTTAGTCAGGATAAAGCCCAAAATCTTTTTTTTTTAATAAAATTTTTTATTTTTTATAAACATATATTTTTATCCCCAGGGTTACAGGTCTGTGAATCACCAGGTTTACACACTTCACAGCACTCACCAAAACACATACCCTCCCCAATGTCCATAATACCACCCCCTTCTCCCAAACCCCCTCCCCCCAGCAACCCTCAGTTTGTTTTGTGAGATTAAGAGTCACTTATGGTTTGTCTCCCTCCCAATCCCATCTTCTTTCATTTATTCTTCTCGTACCCACTTAAGCCCCCATGTTGCATCACCACTTCCTCATATCAGGGAGATCATATGATAGTTGTCTTTCTCCGCTTGACTTATTTCGCTAAGCATGATACGCTCTAGTTCCATCCATGTTGTCGCGAATGGCAAGATTTCATTTCTTTTGATGGCTGCATAGTATTCCATTGTGTATATATACCACATCTTCTTGATCCATTCATCTGTTGATGGACATCTAGGTTCTTTCCATAGTTTGGCTATTGTGGACATTGCTGCTATAAACATTCGAGTACACGTGCCCCTTTGGATCACTACATTTGTGTCTTTAGGGTAAATACCCAATAGTGCAATTGCTGGGTCATAGAAGCCCAAAATCTTTAACAAAACTTCTAAGGGTCTAGGTGGAAGGGATGGGCAGAGTGAGTGAAGAGGAGTAGGGGGCACAGGCTTCCAGTTCTGGAATGACTAAGTCATGGGGATGAAAGACCCAGCGTCAGGAATACAGTCAATGGTGCTATGACAGCATTATGTGGGGACAGATGGGAGACACACTTGTGGTGAGCAGAGCCTAATGTGCACACTTGTCAGATCACTATGTTGTACACCAGAAACTCATGCAACATTGTGTCAACTATACTTCCACATAAAAAATGTGCTCAGATTAAATTTTTAAAAATAAAAAATAAAAGAAAACTTCTACGGGTCTGCCTCTTTGTCCCTAACTGTGGGTGCTCTGGCCCTTCTGGTTTCCCATTCTGCCCACGCAGCCACCTCTCTCCTGCTCCGGGGGGCTCACAGAGCCTGCAGCGCACATCTGTGTACCCATCCTGAGATTCTGCACTTCTAAGGCGCTCCCACATGATGCAGGCCCTGCTGGTCCCTTGGCCTCAATGGAGCAGCAAGCATGTAGAACAGTCTCCTCCACCCTGACAGCACCTTTGCCAAAGTCCTACTCAACTCCCAGGGCTCAGCTTCCACGTCATTTCCTAAGAAGTCCTGCCTGACCCTCTCCAAGTTTCTGCTCAATTCACACACACACATATACGCACGCCTACCCCTTATATAGCCCCGAGCTAGGCTTTACTTCTCCTTTGGAACGTTCATCACACCTAACTGTCCATCCTTCATCTTCAAATTAGTTTTTCAACTTTCACCTCCCCCTCCCCAACTCGATGACAAGCTCCAGAAGGGCAGGCACCATGATGCCTTGGCACACACAGAAGGGCAGGGATCACCAGGCCTGGCACACGGCAAGCACCTGTGGTAGAAAGCTGTTTGTTCTTGTCCGCCCTGCCTCCATCCCCCCATCTTCTTCTAATGAGCCTTCAATGTTCCTTTGAGAAATCACCCCTCTCCCACTCTCGGTTCTCTGGGCTTAGATAGCAAGTCGTGAGACCCAGGTCTGGCCAATCAGAGCCCCCACCCCTCTGGCCGCAATGATTGCTTCAGAACTGGACAGGTGACCTACACCAGGCCCTTCAGCTTCCTCCCTGGGACTTTTGCTAGAAGTACCGTGGGAAAGAGACTCTTCCTTCCACTGAAGTTACTCAGCAGGTAAGGAGTTAGGTCACCATCTTGCCACCACGGAGACAGAGCTTAACAAAGAACAAAACCAAAACAGAAGACAGATGGAATGAGACAAATCTCATAGATGCAGCCATGCCTAGAGTCCATATTTGCCATCACAAAGCAATACATTCTGTTTTATGCTTAAGCCAAAGTGAGTTATGTTTCCATCACTTGTAACCAAGAGTCCTGACTAATACAACATTCAAGCAAGTACTGGGTGTTGAATGAATTAAATGAGCATGTGAGTAAGGGAAGCCTGCCAAGAGAACTCAGTGACTCCTCCTCGGAAACTTCTAGGTTTCTTCCTGCAAACTTCCGCCACGCAGAAGCACAATGACAAGCATCCGACAACCAACTTTGCAGACCAAGGGGCTGAGAATGTTTGTCAGTGTCACCCTAGGCAAACAAAGCCCCCAGCACTTGGCTCAGATGCCTGCACTGGATTAGGCTAATGGAGGTGCTCTGCCTTCCGGTGCCCATGGGTACCCCACCAGGAGGAAGGCAGAGCTGTCTGCAGTCAGCCCTGCACCCCACCAACTCCTGAACTCCTAATCCAACCAGGGCAGGCTCTGGCTGTCATTCTATGACATTCCCCCTTGATGCATATCACACAGCTCTCCGAGTAGTGGGCATTCAGTATGGGGTGATAACAGAAAGGAGGCTTTTATCTACTTCCTTTGGGGGGGTCATTTTCCAACAGATCAGGTTAGGGGAGCAGGGATACAACAAAGACCAAGAGGAGAGAGAGGCGTAATTATTTCCCTGCGAGTCATCTCACAGCAAAGCTCTACGGCAGAGATGGAAGGCGGACTAGATGTCCCCTCAGATGACTCAGGAAGCAAGTCCTCGGACTTGTTCAGAGCTAGTCCTCACCTGGCCAACTGTGAGAAGGAGGAAGGGTGGAAAGGACCATCATGCACTGCTGCTTAGGTGGGAATACTGGCTGAGCCAAAGTCCTCCCTGTGACCATCCTGTCAGGGGGACTGAGAGTTGAAGGGAGACGAGCATGGTGCGGGGAGGGTACAATGCCTCAGCTCCTCTCCAGGAATGAGCAGTCAGGGCCAGGGTTCTGGAAGGTGGTCTCCCAGGAAGGAGACTTGTAAACAAAGTACTAATAGGAAAGAATTATTGACCCCCAGAAGCTCCAGAGCAACTCTCCCACAGGGACTGGGGTGACAGGGCCACCCCAGGAGGGCCAGTCAGAGGCAGGCAGACTACCATGCAAGTGCCACCCAAGTCCTAGGAAGGGGCCATCCCACAGACCTGCCTTCCACAGCCCCGCCACCAGGCAGCTCTCCTGGGAAGTAGCCCCCTAAGACACCAGGCTGCAATTTCTTCTAGGCCTTTTGGCTAAGATCAAGTGAAGACACCAGGCTGCACTCATTCCTGCCTGGACCCCACAGCTCCCCAAGGCCTCCTTCAGCCCCTGACACCCTCAAGTCTCAGTCATGGCTCCTCTCGCCTTGGTGAGCTCAGGTGGACACTGCCTCCTGAGGTTGTCAGGGGACTACATGGCACCCACTGGACAGCAGCAGCTGGGCCTGGACCAAAGGGACAGCTACTTCCCTCCCCACTTACCAACTCTAACTAAGCTTCTTACCTTCATGGTGGGAGGTGCTGTGAGAGGAGGGGACAGCGGCCGGTCTGGGAAGGTCACATCCGAGCTGTTGGCCAGCTCCTGCTTCCTGTGAAGAGGCCACAGAAGACAGAAGAGGTGAGTGAGGGCCCGCCTGAGCCATTCCCTCTCTCTGCCGACAGAAGCTGGGCATGGGGACCCGGTCTAATACACACCATGCAAAACTAGACTTGGGTGCATTCTCCACTGGAATGTGGTAAACTTTATTTTGTTTTGTTTTAAAACCTAACACAGTCCAGGGGCGCCTGGACAGCTCAGCAGGTTAAGTGTCTGCCTTCAGCTCAGATCATAATCCCAGGATCCTGGGATGGAGTCCCGTGTGGGGAAACCCCTGCTCAGCAGGGAGTCTGCTTCCCCCTCTCCCTCTGCCTGGGCCCCTGCTGGTGCACTCACACGCTCTCTCTCCCTCAAATAAATAAATAAAACCTTAAAAAAAAAAAAAAAACCTAGCATAGTCCAGTGTAGACAGAAAATACCTTTCATTTTATTTTTTTAAGATTTTAGTTATTAATTTGAGAGAGAGAAAGAGAACGAAACAGGGAGGCAGAAGGAGAAGCAGACTCCCTGCTGAGCAGGAAGCCCAACGAGGGGTTTGATATCAGGACCCTGGGATTATGACCCAAGGTGAAGACAGATTTCCAACCAACTGAGCCACCCAGGCACCCCTATTTTGTTATTTATTTATTTATTTATTTATTTATTTGAGAGAGAGAGAGCACACATGCATGCACATGTGTGAGCAGGGGGAGGGGCAAGGAAGAGGGAGAGAGAATCTCAAGCAGACCACCTGCTGAGTGCAGAGCCAGACCTGGGGCTCGATCTCACAACCCTGAGATCATGACCCAAGCTGAAATCAAGAGTAGGAGGATTAACCAACTGAGCCCCCAGGGGCTATTCCTTGCACGATCCCTGCACCAGCCACATCAACATCATCTGGGAACCTGTGAGAAATGCAAATTCTCAGGTGCACACCAAGGTCTCCAGCAATGGGTCCTGGGAATCTGGGTTTACAATCCCTCTGATGTACACTGCAGTTTGAGAACTGCCGTTCTAAAGACATAGAAGACCCACAACACCTACAGGCCTCTGACACACGGACAAACATCGAAAGGCATCAAAATAAATGTAGCCGTTTTACCGCAATGACATAGTAGAAAATAATTAGGCCCTGAAACTATAGCAGTTATCGTTTATCTTCAAGTATTTTCATTTGCCAAAATTACAGTGGTTAATAAAATGCAGCTATACATTTGATAGATGTATTCAAAATACATTTGAATTCAGGACCAAAGAAAGAGAGACAGAACAGGAGTATAAACGTCCCCTTTGCCCCTATGACTGTGTGCACGTGCATGTACACACACACACACACACACACACACACCATGGCCAGAGAGCTGACCTTGGGAGAATGGGGCTGCCTGCTGTGTGAGCTGCAGGTAGAACTTATTTTAGTCCATGTGGGCTAGGACCATGGAGAAGCAGCTCAACAGAGTTGTGTCACCATGACAACATGACAGCAACAAGTTCACTGCTCTCACATACTCCCCATTTTCCATCTGGCCCTTGGTGGTGACCAAGGAGCGCTAGTTTCCAGACCAATCACCAGGCAGGATGTTGGCAGAGAGATAAGGCTCTGGAGCACTGGTTACACAACAAGGCCAGCTGGACAGTACCTGGGGGAGCCCCAGACAAGGCGCTCTGGAGTCCTGGACATGCCCTGGCTGTCTCCTGGGACAGCAGAGAGAGAAGAGGGTAACTGTGTTAAGAGCCCAAGACCAGGCTAAGCCACCAAGGCTTCCAACTTTGCAACTGTTTCCTTTTCCAGAACCCCAACCTGAAGCAGAGTCAGTCTGATTCCAGGGTCCCACCTTGATATCCAAAGGACCCCCACTGCCACCTCAAGGGAATGCTTCTGTACTTTCCAGTGCACATCTTGCCAACAGGGAGGAAAGCCCCAACCCCAGGCTTCCTACAGAGCCCCACCCTCTGCATTTCCAGAAGAAGCCCTTGCACGGGAAACAGGCACCACCCCAGGCTGGGTTTACAACCCCTTAGCCCACAGGGCAGCCCAACCTGAAAGAAAACCAGACCAGATGCTGCCGGGCCTATCTACCCCGACACGACTCTCGCCTAGCCCTGCAGCAGGCCATGCCTCATTGTCCTCTAGACAACCAGGTAAGAAGGCTGCATGAACATCTGACTTCGTACAGGATCCATATGACCCCCATTAACCTCGACCTGCCTTTCTGATCAGACCCCCTTTCTGATCCTCCATCTGTCTTTTTCTTCATATCTTTCTGGACCTATGTCTCACTCTGAGGGTGTGGGTGGAGGAGAAGGAAGGTGCCCCCCTCCAGATCTAGACTATTACTGGCACAAGAACCAGCAGAGCCACAACTCAGCATGTGTAGATGTGCACACACTCACACGCAAAGGAATGAACAAGCCTCCTTCTACCTCTTAGTCAGGAGCCACCAATTCCCCTTCCATTTCTGGCCTTGGGCCAGTGCAGGGTCCAGCCCAGCTGCTCTGGCCCCCACCTGCCCGTGGACCCCACCGAGCTGGATCCTGGCACAGGCTTACCCCCTCCAGCCACTACGCCATCTCCCACACAGCTATGGCTCCTCCTCAAAGCGCCCAGCCCCTGAAGAGCTAAGATGGGGGTAAGGAGGTGAGGAAGGATGAGCAGGGACCAGGGCACCAGCCTCAGGTCCCCTGAGGTGAGGATGGATGAGGGCAGCCCCTCACTCCCAAGGAGCTGGGAGCCAAGAAGGAAGAAGCATGCCTCCTGCCCAAAGTCTACAGTAGGAGGCTGTGGCACACTCGCCTGAATGCAGTCCTGGCTCTCCAGGGACACCAGCTAGTGGGCAATGTTGCCAGGTTTTTACCATCCCTGGTCTAGGGACACTCATTTACAGAGTCATGCTGTCTGCTTCTCCCCGTAAGGTGAAAGATGTCCACTCCCATGGGTCCAAAGCAGATGTGGTCATTACCCAAGACCCCTGAGTCTCAGGCAATGGGCCACCGCATCAAACCCCTCCTGGGCTCACCCCGCTTCCCTGCACCAGCCTATTTTCCCTGGAGGCTGGCATAAGCTCCTGGGACCACTCTCCAGGGAGCAGTGAGGACAATTCAGTGAAGGCATGAGGTGTTTTCCAGCCAGAAGGATTCCCTGAATGGTGTCTGGAGCCTGGAAGGTGCCAGAGCAGGAATGAGCACCAGTAGCTAGCAGCTTCGTGCCTATTCTAGGGCTCTGTCCAAGACTCTGGATGGGATGCCAGCATGGACAGGAGGCAAGACTGTGGCCCTCAAAGAGAGCAGAACTCAGAGTACACAGAGGCCCTTGGTCACAAACCCTGGTATAGCGATGGCTTCAAATGGCACCTGTGGGAGTGGACAAGACACAATGCTCCACCCCCGTTCTCACCTCCTAGATGCCAAAGCTGCCTGTTACAGGTTGAATTTGTGTCCCCCAAAAATATATGCTGAGGTCCTAACCTCCAGGACCCATGAATGTCCTTATTAGGAGATGTGACAAGAGGTCATTAGGATGGTTCCTTAATTCAATTTGACTGGTGTCCCTACAAGAGGCGAAGGCAGCCATGTGAAGCCACAGACACACAGGGAGAATGCCAGGTGACAACAGAGACAGAGACCAAATTGACGCCAAGGGTGACCGACCAGCCCCTACTGGGAACTTCAAGACTTGAGGAAGGCATCTACCCCAGAGCCTTCAGAAGGAGCAGGTCCTGCTCACACCTTGGTCTTGGACTTCTAGCTCCTTCCGTCCAGACTGTTACCTCTCTGTTGTCTTCTAAAACAGAGACAACAAACATCTAGTTGTTTTGAGACAGTGTCCTTACTATTATTTGTAACAACTTTCTTATGAACCATAGTGATCTTGACATGGTCACAGAACTGAGTCTGAAACTGCCTTTCCGACCAAGCCAGCCAAATGCTCACACACACCTCCTAAGATGTGGGGTCCCAGAACCACACAGGCACCCACAGGAGGAAGGAAAAAAGGGAATGAAGAGAAGGCAGAAGAGGGAGGAGGAAGCTCATATACTGTGCTCAGAGAAAGGTGGCAAACGCAGACAGAAGTGGTCAGGGGCCTCCTCCAGCCTCTAGGGGCCGTGGGGGTGCCTCCCACTCAGCATCCCTCTGCCCCAGAACCACGCGGCACTGAGGTTCTCTGCTCTGGGATTCCTTCCCTAGAAGCATGGACAAACCTGGGGCAGCTGGGAGTGGGTCTAGCTGCCTTTAGCCAAATGCAGGTCTCAAGAGGAAATGATCAAGGAGCCTGTGGTGGAAGCTGAGAAAGTCAGATGCGACTGTTCATCCCCCCAGGTGAGGGTCCTACTTACAGCACCCAGGTCTTCTAGCTCCTTCCGTCCAGACTCAGATTGGGACCCTAGACCCAGACCCTCTGAGGTCATCTCCCCACCACTTCTATGAAAGTGCCCCACACTAGGGATCAAGAGACTCCCGGGTTCCAGTCTGCCTCTACCTGTTACCCCACTGTGAGCCGTTGGGCAAGTAACCTCACCTCTCTGTAACCTCACCTCTCTGTGTCCCACTTCCTTCATCTGCCAAGATGGAGGCAACATTGTTCTGAGGAATTAAATGCAATGGCTATGAAATAAAACACAAGGTCCTACACAAATACAGATCATTATTACTATTATCATATTTATTGTTACTGTAACCCCAAAAATGATGATCTAATGTCCAAGTGGAGAGAGAGAAGCAAGGAAGGGTCCGGCACTGTTTAATGTCTTTGAAAACATTTCTGGCATTTCAAAAGAGCACCCGTTCTAGTCCCAGCAATCCATTCTCGGGATCATAACGATCGGTTAATAATCAACAGAAAAAATACCCACCTCTCAGCAGATGGCTCTGGGGCCAGCTTGAAGGCCTCCTTCTGGAAGAAAGTTCTCCCAAACCTACAAACTCCCTTTGTCTCCATCTCTCACCCCACTGGGTCCCCAGCCACCTAGCCATTTCTGGCTCTACTTTCTCTGGCTTCCAAAGAGCCACGCTAGAGGAATGCAGACCGCTGGCCTCTGTACAAAGCTTCCCAGGAAAACTAAACCAAAAGGAATGAGACATACCATTCACAACAGCCAAAGGTGGAGATGACCCAGTAATGAACAGAGAAACACAAAATGTGGTCTAGCCACAGGATGGAATAGTATTCACCCATAAAACGGAACAAAGTACTGACAGGCTACAGTGTGAATGCACCTCAAAAACATGATGCTACAAGAAAGAAGCCAGACATAAAAGGCCCCATATGGTGTGATCTTATTCACAGGAAATGCCCAGAACAGGCAAATCCAGATACAGAAAGTAGACTGGCGGTTGCCAGGGGCTGGTGGGGAATGGGGAGGAATGGGGAGTGGCGGCTAATAGGTTCAGGGGTTCTTTCTGAGGGGATAAAAATATTCTGGGAACTACACAGGTGATGGAGGTACAACTGTGTGAAAATATGAACCAGCACTGAATTATACACTTTAAAGGGTGAATTTTATAGTGTGTAAATTATAACTCAGTTGTTAAAAAGGAGGAAGAGAGAAGGGGCTGAAAGGGCTCTATATCTGTCGTTTCTGCTGCTTATTTTCTGCACTGGCTGCCTTCTGGTGCCCCAAAGGCCCTGGGCTGCGTGCAAGTTCTGGCTTTGAGACTATGGTTCAGACACCAATGAGGGCTCCCTTACTACCTGCACCTGCAAGGTCCTCCATCTCCACTCCCAACACTCAGAAGTACCTGCATTGTCATTTACTTGGAGCGATCATCTGAGTCCTAACTTTTTCTATTTCCCCATCCTATATAGCTAACTAGAACATAAATGATAGGGATAACATAAAAAGCCTATGGGAAATTAGTACAAGAAGCAGACATGCTAAGAAGGAAGAAGAATTAGTAGCCAGAATTAGCTTGAGGCCTGACAAGCTGAACCTCAAAGTCTTTCTGCTTTCTCTGCTCTCTCTGCTTTCTCATCTGTAGAATAGGCAAGTTAACTCCCAACACCTATTCCCTGAGAAGGACTCAGAAAATTGGGCTCAACTCCTTGATGACTAGTGTCTTAGATGGCTTTTATGGTGGCAAACTATTATGTGGTCCCTGGGCAAGGCAGGCCAGGGGGAGGGATGAGCAGAGAGGGAAGGCAGGATACAGGTTCAGGGGAGTCTGCCTTGTTGTCTACAGAGACCCCAGGCCCTGTGGCACAATCACGATACCCTCACCCTAGCAGCCGGCCATCCTGGAACATCCCTGCACCTGGAAACATATTCGAGAAGTTCTGTCCAGGCTTGGCAGGACATCCTGGCAGCAGGCTAGATGGAGGAGAGGGCCAGGCAAGTGGGCAGCACGTACAGTGGATCAAAAGCACTGGCTTTATGGTTCAACAGGCCTGGATTTGAATTCTAGCCCTACCCCAATCAGCTATGTGACCCTGGTCAGATCACTTCACCTCCATGCCCCTCAGCTTCCTCATCTGTAAAATGGTATAATTACAGCCCCCTTCCCAGTGGCCTTAATAAGGCCTACAAGGCACTCAGCTCAGGGCCTGGTTTCAGAAGACCTGGTCACCACCACTCTGTTGCCAAGGCTGCCATCGAAGAGGGGGAGGAGTGGGTATGGAGGAGAGGGCTAAGGCAGAAAGCCAGAAGGTGGAGGAGAGGGGCAGGGCAGCTTCAGATCTAGGGAAATTCAAATGCCCAAATACTCTGGACTCTAAGTCTGGAAGGCAGGGACAGGAAGGCCCAGCCACTGTGTGGGCCAGGTCCTCAGCACACGCATAGGGCCTGACTGCAAGCCCCAAAGGGACAGACACAGACACGAGGGGGTTAATGTCCATCCTGTGCTGGGGCAGATGTGGAAAGGGAGAAGAAGAGGGCCCAGCAGAGCTGGCAGGGTAGCAGACGGACAGAAGGGAGCACAGGATTTGGGAATGAGAGGTTGTAGCAGGTAGAGAAATGCACCCCCAAAGAGCCTCTTAGGAAGGAGCAGCTCCTGCTCACCTGGCAGCATCTGGCAGGGTTGACTTTGCTGTCATGTCCCATCCCTGTGCACACTTCTGATGCCTAGGAATTTGGAGCCCAACCCTGGACCACTGATGACTCAAAACTCTCCAGGGATGCAAAATGGCTACTCCCACCCCCACCACGCCCACCACTTCCTGGGATTCGTGGACACAGACCAGCAGCCCTGGGAGAAACCATCAGAAGCCATTCAACAGTGGCACCTGGGTGGCTCAGTAGGTTAAGTCTCTGCCTTCGGCTCAGGTCATGATCCCAGGGTCCTGGGATCAAGCCCCACATGGGGCACTCTGCTCAGCAGGAAGCTTGCTTCCTGCCCACCCCCCCGGCCTGCCTCTCTGCCTACTTGTGATCTCTCTGTCATACATAAATAAAATCTTTTAAAAGAAGAAGAAGGAGAAGGAGGAGGAGGAGAAGAAGAAGAAGAAGAAGCTGCCATTCAACAACCTAATGCCACAGACAAGGACACCAAGGCCCAGAGAGGCAATGGGAGATGCCCAAGTCCCCCACGCCGGGCTGTCTCCTGGTCTCCAGAGTGTGCAGTTCCAAATCACCAAAGCTTAGTTCATGAAAATGAGCAGGTTGTATCTCAGGAAGAACTGGTCAGGAATTATAGCTGGTCTATGCACACACATTGATAAAGCCTGAGTGTTGGGGCACCCAGCTGGTTCAGTCAGTAAAGCATGTGACTCCTGATCTCAGGGTTGTGAGTTCAAGTCCCATGTTGAGCACAGAGCTTATTAAAAAAAAAAAAAAGGCCTGAGTGTCAGGGGTCCATAGGGTCTATGGGCCCCCCAATAAGGGATGAATCGACAGCACAAGCCAGGGCTGCACAGGAGGTAAACAGGCCACACCCTGGGCAATGAGACGGGGCTCCCTGTGGGACCAAGGAGAAGTCTGGCGATAGTTTGTACCTGTAGCTTTAAAAAACATACTGGCTTCTCTCTGGCTGTACTGGGTGAAGGTGGCACTGCCCTTTCTTGGAGGACCATGAATCCCAAAACTGGGCAAGGGGAAGGAAGAAGGCAGGCACCAAACAGGAGGGTTACCCAGCCCTGGATACCCAGCCACAGCCCCTGGTTCAAGACAACCGAGTCTCCCCCACTATTACATCTCAGAGCCAATGGACC
Source organism: Mustela nivalis (assembly GCF_964662115.1). Taxonomy (NCBI): domain Eukaryota; kingdom Metazoa; phylum Chordata; class Mammalia; order Carnivora; family Mustelidae; genus Mustela; species Mustela nivalis. The sequence continues at coordinate 16,847,433 of NC_139036.1, forward strand.
AGCCCACACACAGGCACATCTCCATGCTCCTGGGAAAAGCCTTACCAAACAGACAAGTTTTAGAACTGATGCCACATAGGTCCCATATGAGTAAGAGCAGAACTTGAGGGGTCTGGTGTGGGCCTGTGAGTCACAGAATCAGAAATCTGAGAGCTGGGCTTCGACTCCCAGACCCCTCACTCCAATCCCATTGCCCTCTCCCATCACACCTGTCCTGTGTGCCACAGCAGAGGCAGAGAAGGGAGGACACCAGCCAGCACCTTCTCATGTCCTTGAAGCTTGAGTTCTTGGAGATCCAGGGTGGGCTGTGTATTGTTTACCAAGAGTAGTAACATCAATACTATTTACAAACACCCAAGAAGACAATCCAGGCCAGAGAAGTGAAAATGCAGACACAGTCCTGAAGGCACAGTGCACCCACGTGAAAGACCCACTTGCCAAGTACCAACTGTGGGTTAAACAGAATAAAGAGCCATGGGACACGGGGAAAGGAAGGCCAGGTCTCCCTGGGAGATCAGCTCAGGTATCACAGAAGAGGTCACAGCTGAGCTAGATCTTGAGGGCAAGGCCAACACCTACCCAGGAGGGAAAAAAATGGGGAATGGAAAAGAAGCAGAGACATGTAAGAATGAAAGCAAAGAGCACTGAGTCAGACCATCCAGTGTCACCAAAGCAGAGGAAACACTTCCCTAGCTTTAACAGGCCCTCGAAAGGAATAGTAAAAAACCCCAGTCCCCAAGTTTACCATGGACCAGGGCTGTTGGAAGCCTGGCTCACTGAAGACTCATGACAGCCCTTTGCAGCAAATATTATTAACTCCATTTTACAGAAGGGGAAACTGAGACTTGGAGAGATTGGGTGACTTGTCCCAGTTCCCACAGCTGGACCTGGGGCAGTCCAGCTCCATAGTGCACTGACGGTGGGAAAAACCGGGGCTCATTGAAGAAGAACATCAGCATCACACTTTCCCAGGGTCGGGCATGTACGTCACCAGGTCAAGCTACTGGATCACGAGGGGAGAATTCGAGAGATAAGTGATACCATAAAATGAAACAATATTAGAATAATTGGGATCCCAGAGGAAAAAGAAAGAGAGAAGGGGCCAGAAGCTATATTGGAGCAAATTATAGCAGAGAACTTCCCTTAATCGGGAAAGGAAACAGTCATCAAAATCCAGGAGGCACAGAGAACCCCCGTCAAAATCAACAAAAATAGGTCAAGCAGTCATCAAAAATGTTCCAACAAACAAAAGCCCAAGGACAGATGGCTTCCCAGGGGTATTCTATCGAACATTTAAAGAATAATTAATAGTGGGGCACCTGGGTGGCTAAGTCATTAAGCAGCTGCCTTCGGCTCAGGTCATGATCCCAGGGTCCTGGGATCAAACCCCATATTAGGCTCCCTGCTCAGCGGAAAGCCTACTTCTCCCTCTCCCTGTGCTCTCTTCCTCTCTGACAAACAAATAAATAAAAAAAATTTTTTAAGTCTCACATTTGAGACTTCTTTAAAAAAAATTAATACCTATTATCCTGAAACTGTTCCAAAAAATAGAAATGGAAGAAAAATTCCAAACTCATTTTATCAGGCCAGCATAACCTTGATCCCTAAGCCAGACAATACCCCACCAAAAAGAAGAATTACAGACCAATATCCCTGGTGAATATGGATGTAAAAATTTTCACCAAAATACTAGTTAATAGGATTTAACAGTACATTAAAAGGATTATTCACCACAACCAAGTGGGACTTACTCCTGGACTGCAAGGTTGGTTCAACATCTGCAAATCAATGAATGTGATATAATACATTAATAAAAGAAAGAAGAACCACCATTTGATACTTTCAGTAGATACAGAAAAAGCATTTGACAAAGTCCGCATCCTTTCTTGATTAAAACTCTTAATAAACCTTAATATCATAAAACAAACCTTAATATCATAAAAATCCACCTATGAAAACCCCACTGCAAATATCATTCTCAATGGGAAAAACTGGGAGCTTTTCTGCTAAGGTCATGAACACAGCAGGGCTGTCCACTATCACCACTGCTATTCAACATAGTACTAGAAGTCCTAGTCTCAGCAATCAGACAAACAAAAGGCATCTAAATCAGCAAAGAAAAAGTCAAACTCTCACTCTTTGCAGATGATATGATACTTTATGTGGAAAACCCAAAAGATTCCACCTGAAAACTGCTAGAACTCATACAGGAATTCAGTAAAGTGTCAGGATATAAAATCAATGCACAGAAATCAGTTGCACTTCTATACACCAACAACACGACAGAAGAAAGAGAAATTAAAAAGTCAATCCCATTTGCAATTGCACCCAAAACTATAAGATAACAAGGAATAAATCTAACCAAAGAGGCAAAGAATCCGTACTCAGAAAACTAGAGAATACTCAGTTGAGGAAATTGAAGAAGACACAAAGAAATGGAAAAATATACCATGCTCATGGATTGAAAGAACAAATATTGTGAAAATGTCTATGCTACCTAGAGCAATCTATACATTTAATGCAATCCCTATCAAAATACCATTAACTTTTTTCAAAGAAATGGAAAAAATAATCCTAAAATTTCTATGGAACCAGAAACGACCCCAGAAAAGAATAGCCAGAGGAATGTTGAAAAAGAAAGCCAAAGTTGGCAGCATCACAATTCCAGACTTCAAGCTCTATTACAAAGCTGTAACCATCAAGATAATATGGTACTGGCACAAAAACAGACACATAGATCAATGCAACAGAATAGAGAGCCCAGAAATGGACCCTCAACTCTATGGTCAACTAATCTTCAACAAAGCAGGAAAGAATGTCCAATCGAAAAAAGACAGTCTGGGGCGCCTGGGTGGCTCAGTGGGTTAAGCCGCTGCCTTCGGCTCAGGTCATGATCTCAGAGTCCTGGGATCGAGTCCCGCATCGGGTTCTCTGCTCAGCAGGGAGCCTGCTTCCCTCTCTCTCTCTCTCTCTGCCTGCCTTTCTGCCTCCTTGTGATCTCTACCTGTCAAAGAAAGAAAGAAAGAAAGAAGAAAGACAGTCTCTTCCACAAATGGTGCTGGGAAATTTGGACAGCCACATGCAGAAGAACGAAACTGGACCATTTCCTTACACCACACACAAAAATAGACTCAAAATGGATTAAAGACCTCAATGTGAGGCAGGAATCTATGAAAATCCTAGAGGAGAACACAGGCAGCAACCTCTTTGACCTCAACCGCAGCAACTTCTTCTTAGAAACATCACCAAAGGCAACAGAAGCAAGGGCAAAAATGAACTATTAGGACTTCATCAAGGTAAAAAGCTTTTGCATGGCAAAGGAAGCAGTCAACAAAACCAAAAGACAACAGACAGAATGGGAGAAGATATTAGCAAATGACATATCAGATAAAGGGCCAGTATCCAAAATCTATAAAGAACTTATCAAACCCAACACCCAGGAATAAATAATCCAATCAAGAAATGGGCAGAAGGCATGAACAGACATTTCTGCAAGGAAGACATCCAAATGGCCAACAGACACATGAAAAAGTGCTCCACATCACTCAGCATCAGGGAAATACAAATCAAAACCACAATGAGATACCACCTCATACCAGTGAGAATGGCTAAAATTAACAAGTCAGGAAACGACAGATGATGGCGAGGATGCGGAGAAAGGGGAACCCTCCCACACTGTTGGTGGGAATGCAAGCTGGTGCAGCCACTCTGGAAAACAGTGTGGAGGTTCCTCAAAAAGTTGAAAATAGAGCTATCTTATGACCCAGCAATCACACTACTGGGTATTTACCCCCAAAATAGAAATGTAGTGATCCAAAGGGGCACATGCATGTCAATGTTTATAGCAACAATGTCCACAACAGCCAAACTATGGAAAGAGCCTAGAGGTCTGTCAAAGGTGAATGGATAAAGAAGACGTAGTAGATGGGTGTCTGGGTGGCTCAGTGTGTTAAGCTTCTGCCTTCAGCTCAGGTCATGATCTCAGGGTCCTGGGATAGAGCCCCGCATTGGGCTCTCTGCTCAGCAGGGAGTCTGCTTCCCCCACCCAGTCTGCCTCTCTGCCTACTTGTGATCTCTGTCTCTCAAATAAATAAATAAAATATTTTTTAAAAAGATGTGATATACATGTGCACACACAATGGAATACTATGCAGCCATCAAAAAATGAAATCTTGCCATTTACAACTACATGGATGGAACTACAGGGTATTATGCTAAGCAAAATAAATCAATCAGAGAAAGACAATTATTATATGATCTCACTGATATGAGGAATTTGAGAAACAAGAAAGAGGATCATAGGGGAAGGGAAGGAAAAATGAATTAAAACGAAACCAGAGAGGAAGACAAACCAGAAGAGACTTTTAATCTCAGGAAACAAACTGAGGATTGCAGTGGAGGGGGGAGGGAAGGATGGGGTGATCAACACTGGGGAGGGTATGTGCTGTGCTGAGCTATGTGAATTGTGTAAGACTGATGAATCACAGACCTGTACCCCTGAAACAAATGATACATTATGTGCTAATAAAAAATAATAATAAGGGCCACGTAGGTGGCTCAGTGGGTTAAGCCTCTGCCTTTGGCTCAGGTCATGATCCCAGGATCCTGGGATCAAGCCCGGCATCGGGCTCTCTGCTCAGTGGGGAGTCTTCCTCCCCCCTCTTTCTCTACCTGCCTCTCTGTACTTGTGATCTCTGTCCACCAAATAAATAAATAAAATCTTTAAAAATAATAATAATTATAATAAAAATGAGTTCGGGGGCAACTGGGTGGCTCAGTCAGTTAAGCGTCTATCTTTGATTCAGTTCATGACCCCAGCTTCCTGGGATAGAGCCCCACGTCGGGTTCTTGCTCTCCTCCCCACTTGTGCTCTTGCTATCACTGTCACTATCTCTATCAAATAAGTAAAATATTTTAAATAAATAAATAAATCGTTCATTCAAGTCTTAGACACTGAGCAGTTACAGGAAACTATTAAACAACTACCACAGGTGACACCGAGACCTGACAGAAATGAGGAAGGAGGTCAGCAGATGGGACTGCAGTTTGGGAAACAGGCACCATGCCATATGAACTCTATTTCATGGGTGACAGGAAGCGGCAGTTTTGGAGGTAGGGCTCTGCTGCAGGGCAGGAGGCAGAGGGAGGAAGAAAATGGGAAGAGCCCCTGCTGCACTTAAACAGCCACAGGAACAAAACCAGGGGGTCCCAAGGCATCTCAGAAGCAAAGCCAAGATCACTCCAGGATAGAAGAAGGGGAAGCTCAAAGGCTGGTTTCAGAAAACCAAGGCATGGGTGCTTTGACCACCACACAGCCTGAGGAGGAGGAGAACTAGCTTGGCAGGAGGCAGACATTCATTCTAGACACACCGCAAGTCATGGGCCCAGGGAAACCCAGGTGGGTTGAGAAAAGTACCGAAGACTTAGCAGAGAGCGAGGAGTACAGGCGAGGGAGGTCATGCAGCCTGAGTGCATGGCAGCCCCCGGAGACCGCCAAGGGAGCAGCTGCCCTCACATGGTTGGCCGCCCCACTCAGCATCATCTGGCCTCAGATGAAGGAGCAACACCACAGTCAGAGCAAAGACGGCCAGCTCCGAAGGTCATGGCCTCAGATGGCTTCAGACTCAAAAATCACAAAGCCATGGAACCCCAAAAGCACAAAATATCCGCATTCTCCCAGCCTGTTAGAATTTCTTTACCCAGATGGCAAGTACATGGATGCTTACTGCCTAATTCAATTTGGGTGTATGGAATGTATCACAATAAAAAATAATTCTTAAATAGTTCTCTCTTGCTTCCTTTAGGGGAGATGGATATAAATACAGAAAGGGACACAGACATAGAGGTAGAGACCAACATCGTGTTCAGCCTATTGAGATGTCCACGATGAACATATCAAATGGCTTACCTGCATTTATTTTGCTTCTTCTGAAGCCCCTTAAAATAATAGTTTTTTGATTTTTTTTTTTTTTTTTTTTTACAATGTGAACTGGCAAGAGCAGATATATTAGAAGAGGAAAAGGGAGCTCACTGGTACCTGCAAGATAAGGGGATGGATGACCCTGGGGGAGTGTTTGATACTTAAAACACTTATGGCCCTAGCTAAGTGAGCATCCTAGCCATCTCCAGCCCTATGAGCCATCCAGGACGAGGTCAGACACTGCATAGCAGAGATGAGCCACTCGTCATCTCCAAGGCGCCCCACCTGAAATCCTAACCCTCAGAATCTACGCATGACAAAATGTTGTCATTTTACCATAATGGGAATAGTAAGGGATAGAGCGCTCTGAAAGTGAGGTCTCCTGATGAAAATAATGGAACTGACAGGAGACTTTATAGTTGCAAACTCTTGGCAAAAGAAACACTATTCAAGGAATTATGATAGAATAAGTAAAAATGGTAAAATTGAAAAGTAAAGATAAGTACACAGAAAACTATGCTAATGGGGGGAACATTAGTTAATTACTAACTCCAGGGAAAATAGAAGCTTATACAAGAAAGGAAGTAGGGGTGCCAGGAAGGCTCAATCAGTTAAACGTCCAACTTAATTTCGGCTCAGGTCATGATCTCAGGGTTGTGAGGGCACGTGCTGGGCGTAGAGCTTGCTTGAGATTCTCTCTCTCTCCTTCCCTCTCTCAGAAAAAAAAAAAAAAAAAAGGAAATACAATTATAGTGACTACCTTGGCTCAACAATAAGTGAGTCTTACATAGTCATAGTGAGTAAACCTTGACTATTGCACTGAACCAAAAACGTGATGCTAACGTAAGGATATACTGCGAACTATGTGATCCCAAGTCTTGGCAGAATTCCTGTACACCTTCAGAGAGAAGGAGCCCCACCTCCTCATCCCCAGCACAGGCATGTGTTAAACCACCCATGCTAAGGAACCACCCAGCTATTGGCATTGGGGTTACCCCTGCCGTCCCAGAGGGGTTCGGCCTCCCTAGTCAGCAGTCACTCCAACTCCACTCCCAGACTCTGCCTCTAACTCTGGACTTTTCTGGATACATTATTAGCAACATGACAGTCAGAGAGTTTCATCATTCGTTTATACTACTGAGTCTCAGTGGAGACAGACCATAGAATTTCAAGGTAAATATGCATGGTCTTTCCAATTAATAATGTTATTACCAATCTCTGAAAGCTTCATTCACTAGAAGGACAAATGCTTGGAACTGTTTTCCAATACCCAGAAAGAGCGCAAGGCCCATCCTCATTCTTGCCCTTTCTTGTTTGTGACCGTGGTCCAAGATTGGGAGATGAACGCCCAGGGAAATGGGGTCCACCTGCAGCCAAGCAACCAAGCACAGCTGAGTCCGCCCCGAGGGACCAGGGCTATGATCTCACCTTAGCAACATATTCCAACCCATCCTACAGAACCCAATGCTGAGGAACCAAACCAGTGACACCAGAAGTCTTGTCTCCTCCTTAGCATCAGCTTCTTTCTCAGGGACATTAGGAAAAAAGGATAGGATAACTGTGCATGCCTCCGGGGATACACTGGAAAATACCAGGCAGTATCCTATGGCTGGAAGGCTCAGAAAAAGGACCTGGTTACCTGGAACAACAAGTGATCCAAGATCTCCAAGTGATGAACACAAACTCACTCCCCTAGCCAGGCCGACCTCCTAACTCAGTGAGAACAGAGGGCCTTAATGAGCCACCTCTGTCCGCCCACGCCCCTTCCCTGGTCTCCGGGGTACACCCTGACCACTGGGCCAGCCCCCAGCAGAGTGACTGGCACTGAATGAACTCAGCAGTGACTAAGCAAATGAGAAGCTCACAGACCCTCAGAACTAGAGGGCTAACTCAGAGCAGCAGGGGACAAGCCAATGTTCTCTCCACTGCAATTTGGTCTGTCCACCCTTGTGGCTTTGACTGACCTCAACTCCCTGTTCAAGAGTCACAGGCAGAGTTAACCTATTCCCCACTAGTTTGATCCAAGCTCGTGTCATTGCCTCTACCTTGGATCACTCCTCTGGACAGGGATGGTAGACATAATAAAAGTATCCTTCAGGGGTGCCTCGGTGGCTCAGTGGGTTAAAGCCTCTGCCTTCAGCTCAGGTCATGATCCCAGGATCCAGGGATGGAGCCCCGAATCAGGCTCTCTGCTCAGCAGGGAGCCTGCTTCCTCCCCACCTCCCCCTCTGCCTGCCTCTCTGCCTACTTGTGATCTCTCGGTCAAATAAATAAATAAAATCTTTAAAAAAATAAATAAAAGTATCCTTCAGCATCATCCTCATCTTCATCCTAATAGCAGCTAGTATTGATCTAGTACAATGCAAAGCTCTCAACATGCATTATTTAATCTTTTCTACGACCCTATGAGTTAGGTACAGAATTATGTTCCTGTTTTACAAACAAAGAAACTGAGGTGACTTATGGACGGCCCTAGAGCAATTAAGTGGCAAAGCTAGCAATCCAAGGGACCCTGGATGGCAAGTTATAAAAGGCCCCCCACCCTGGCAACCCCGGTCTCTGGGAACTGGCAGCTCAGGCAGTAGGAGCAGCCATTAAACTCTGCTGGGAAAAGGGTGGTTCCAGATCCCTGAGGGCTCTCTCCTGGACCAACCAGATGTCCAAGAGCTATGCAGCTTGGGAAGAGTGCCTGATATGAGTTATTTTTGGTTTTTTGGTTTTTTTAAAGAATGTTATTTTTCATTTGCTAAATCCCTACAGAAGTATCTTTTTTTTAAGTTTGTTTGTTTTTTTGTTTTGACAGAGATCACAAGTAGGCAGAGAGGCAGGCAGAGACAGTGAGGAGGAAACAGGCTATCCACTGAGCAGAGAGCCCGATGTGGGGCTCGATCCCAGGACCCTGAGAATGACCCAAGCCAAAGGCAGAGGCTTTGAGCCACTGAGCCACCCAGGCATCCCCAGAAGTATCTTTTAAATACAAATAAGCGGGATACCTGGGTGGCTTAGCAGGTTAAGCCTCTGCCTTTAGCTCAGGTCATGGTCTGAGGGTCCTGGGATTGAGCCCCACATTGGGCTCTCTGTTCGGCAGGGAGCCTGCTTCCCCCTCTCTCTGTGCCTGCCTCTCTGCCTACTTGTGATCTCTCTCTCTCTGCCAAATAAATAAATATTTAAATAAAATGGTTTTTTGAAAACAAATAAATAAATAAATACAAATAAGCTATCCTGGATTGTTTCGAAGAACACCACCAAGTGAGAGACTGTCACTCCATTTCTGAATTTTACATTTTTATTATAAATATCAATGCATATTCATGGGGCACGGGGAATCCTAAGAACCCAGAGGCATCTAATGAAGTGTACTGGGTGTGGGGAAGGGCCTGCCACATCTGCTTCCTGCAGCCCATCAAACCAGAGCACGCGAGGCCTCAGGGAGCAGACCCAGCACCTGCCACAGGGAATCAGGGCTGAGAAAAGACTGCTGTTCTGGCTCTCCTGCTGCGTCACTTCCAGCTGCCATGGTCACGTATGTGACAAGATGATGCATCAACGTCAATAACGCTGGAAGGGTCTGTCCACAGAAACAGCATCATTCTCCCCAGGAGGCATGAAGTCGGCCTCGACAGGCAGCTGGGGCCACCAAGAATTAAGTGTCTCTGTCTGGGGCCTCTGTTGCCCTCCCCCAGATCTACTCCCTGCCCCAGCTGGCCAGACCAAACAGTGAAAGGAAAAGGCCACACCTAGGCCAGCCACAAAAACCCTCCAGTGACTGAGCGCTGCTGCAGCCTCTGGACTCCGAACTGAAGAGCGTTTGGTGGGACGCAGAGGACACGCAGGCTCCTCCTGCTAGAAGAGCAGGTCCCAACTTTAGGACTCTGTGGGGTACCTGGGCCCTTGCTGGCCGGCCTCCCGCGTGCGCCTACGCATCACTCAATCACTCTTGGCTGAATGAACTGAAGAGCTGTAGGGCCATGTTGGGCCAGTGTCCCACGTGAAAACATGATGAAAACCTTCCAGCCAGGTGCTCCATGGAATGTGTCTAGCGGCAGGCCATGCTGTGCGTGCTTGGAGGGCAGGAGTCTCTAAACAGCCCACAGGGCCCAAGGCCAACAGTCTTCCCTGCAGGCCTTCAAAAACTGTCAATACTGAAACTTTTTACTGTCTAGCAACTGGTACTGATGACCTTTCTTATCACCTTCTCTGCCAAGCACAGTTCCATGAAGATGATGGAGACAAGGAGCTATGTTTTCATCTTCTACACAGATAAGACGGCTGACGCTCGGGAAACACAGCTCATTCCTGGAGGGACCAGAACCCAAACACAAGAATTTTGATGGCATAACCTGTGGCCTGAGCCATCCTGTTTCTGCACAGAGTGAACGAGCAGGCAAAGGAAGGAAAGAATGGAAGCAAAGACAGAGGCAGCCCCTCTGCCCCCTGCCCCCACCACCTTCTGGCAGCAAAGCCAGGAACTCGCCAATCTTCATCTTTCCAGCTCGGTCAGGGTGCTGCCATATGAGCAGGGCTCTTACTCGCACTTCAAACTCCAAGTATCTGAGGACAACACCCTGTGCTCCTTACACACACATCCCCCACAAGCCTCCAACAGCGCAGAACAGTTAAGTTACCCCTCTTGCTAAGCAAGGTCACAGCCATGTGCTTGTTAGCATAGCACCTGGCGCTGTTGCAAGGTTCACCCGGCTCTGCTTAAGCCAGGAACACAAGCCACCAGGCAGAAGCGGCCCCCAGCAAATCCTCCCTAGGATCCCCACACTCTCCCTGGAGAGAAGAGAGCAGGCAGAGAAGACCACAGTCCACACAGACCAGGAGTGACTTCAGTAGCCTGTCTAGCTTTGCCACTGCTCAGAGGCTAGCTCAGGTCTCCAGTCCCTCCAGTCCCCTGCTGGTCTTCCGGGGTCCCTCTCTGGACCATAAGGTGAGCAAATGGCCACCCACCCATCTATCTGGGTCAGAGCCTCTGAGGCTGGGCTGACAAGGCCCCAGGCTGCAAGGCAGTAGCCTGGGATTTTCCGCCAGTAGCCCCAGGCGGCATGGAGCTCACTAATGCCCAAAGCTCAAAAGCCAACTCCCAAGGGAGGCAGCCACTTTACCCTGCTCAGAGCTGCAGATGGACTAGATGAATGAGATTTTTTTTTAAGTGTGTTTGTTTTACAGATTTACAGAACAGGGACAGGGGGAGGGGCAGGGGAACCAAGCAGAGGATGAAAAGGGAAAAGAGAGAAAAAAGACAGGGTGGACAAAGGAGAAAGAGAGAAAATGGAAGCTTTCCCAAGCTTCCCAGTCAAAAGACACTTCCCTCCCCATCTAGCTACCATTCATGAGTTAAAAGGCCGCACAGCTGGAGAAGCCCCAGCAGGTTGGGGGTGGGGCGGGGGGGGGGGGACACCCAGAGCTGGGGCCTGGGGCAGGAACATCCATGAGCACCACTAGAAGGGCTGGGCCAGGTCTTTCTGGGTCCTCCCGGGCTCTCTGAGCTCTCCCTGAGTGTCCCTGGAGGAGCAGTTTCAGGTGGCATGACCTGTACACAAGGAGTGCTTTTGGCCCAAGGCTGGAGACCTCAGAAAAAGTTTGGTATCCTCAGAGCTGCCTGTCCAGCCCCCGACTGCCCCCACAGGCTTAGACCCTCCCCCAAAAGGCCATTCTCTCCAACTCTCACTCCACCGCCACATGGTCTCCTGAGGCAGGAGACCTTGAAAGGAAGAGAGGATGGAGATGGTCCAGAGCAGGGAGCTCTGTAACCCTGCACCCCCCTCAGAAGAGGGGCTGCTAGGCCTCTCTTCACCCCTCCCCTCTGAAACGAAGGACACTATTGGGGAGCAGTCATGGGAAAGGCCCCCAGTAAAAGCACAAAGAGCTTCAAAGGCCCCATTTCTCCTCTTGAGGAACCTGGTGCTCAGTGAGTACCCACTATGTGCCAACATCCAGGGACATGATGTGACGAAGTCATGCTGGAGCCCCTCTTCCCCACCCAAGACCTCTAATGCATCACTAAGTCCTCACCACCTCCTAGATTGGTTCTAATTCTTCCACCCCACTGTCTCCCGTCACCTATCAATCTCTCACCCGGACAACGGCACTCCCATCCTAATCCCTCTCTGCCTACGACACCCCTCCATCTATTCTCCAGGGAGCAGACACAAGGATCTTTCTAAAGTGAAAAGCTGATCATACCCACCAGGATAGCCATAATTTTTTTTAAGGTGCAGCCTCTTTAAAGATTTTATTTGTCAGAGAGAGACAGAGAGAGCATAAGCAGGGGGGAGGGGCTAGGGGAGGGGCAGAGGGAGAAGCAGGCTCCCCACTGAGCAAGGAGCCTAACGTGGGACTCGATCCCAAGACTTTGGGATCATGACCCGAGCTGAAGTCTGACTTAACCTATCCTCCAAAAGTTAAACCCAGAATTACCATATGACCCAGCAATTCCATGCCTAGCAACATACCCAAAAGAACTGAAAACACACGTTCAAACAAAATCTTGTACATGAGGGGCGCGTGGGTGGCTCAGTGGCTTAAAGCCTCTGCCTTCTGCTCTGGTCATTGTCCCAAGGTCTTGGGATCAAGCCCCACATCGTGCTCTCTGTTCAGCAGGGAGACTGCTTCCTCCTCTCTCTCTGCCTGCCTCTTCGCCTACTTGTGATCTGTCAAATAAATTTAAAAAAAAAAAAAACTTAAAAAAAAATCTTATACATGAATGTTCACAGCAACATTATTTACCATAGCCAAAAGGTGGAAATAACCCAAATGTCCATCAGCAGATGAACAGATCAATAAAATACAGTAAGGAAAGATGTGCCGACACACACCGTCACACGGATGAACATGAAAACATTACAGCAAGTGAGAGAAGCAAGTCACAAAAGATCACAATATGACGGGATCCCATGTAAAGGAAATGTCCAGATAGGCAAATCCAGAGACAGAAAGCAGATGGGTGATTGATTAGGGTAGTGGAAAAGAATGGGAGTGACTGCTGCTGGGGACAGAGCTTCTGTCTGGTGATGAGAGAGTTCTGGAGAAGAATGGTGGTGTTGGGTGCACCACACCACGAATGTAATTAATGCCACCTAAACTGTACACGTTAAAATGGCTAAAACGGTAACTTCCATGTAGAACCCAGAGTAAGAAAATGAAAGTGAAAACCCAGTACAAAATAATAATGGCACCCTCCTTTCAATGGCTTACCTCAACCACTAGGACCAAACCCAACTCAACATGCCCTCAAGGAAGGGCCCCTTATCTGGGCCCATCCAGCTCACCTCACCCCTTTACTTCCTCTCCTCACCTGGGACCCGTGCCCCCTATTGACAAAACCTGTCAGCTCATCCACTGGGCCCCTCTCACTCATACCAGAGCCCCCTGTGAGGACCTTCCTGCTTGCCCACACCCCCTCTCCAGACTTAGTCCACCTGGGTCCCCGCCAGAATGTCCCTTCCTTAAGATGATGTGCCAACCCTGGGTTGGGGCCCCCTGTGCTCCCCGCTGCCACAGCACAGCATCCCATGTCCCAGCACCCAGCCCCTTTGCTGCAATGACCTGCTGGGAGCCCATCTTGCCCACTGGACTAAGAGCATCAGGCCTGCCTCATCCCCACTGGATCCTCAGCACCAAAGTATGATAGCAGACATGGATGGACAGATGGACGATACCCCCAGGAAGTTTACAGTCAAGCTCAGAAGGGAAGAGTAAATGGACGAGAGGCCAGCTGGAATGCATGGGCACCAGCAGGGCTGTGATTCACAGTAAGGGAGATCATGGGGACTGATGTAAATGGTGGCGGGGGAGTTGGGGGTGGGTATTCAAGCCAAGGAGATGGATGGAGAAGAAACCGGGACCATCAGTTTGAGAAGTGTATGGATCTGGGGCCAAGCCAGGCACTTGCAGAGGGGCAGGGAGGGAGGGAGTGGCCAGCATCCATCCTGACTGCGCACAACCTCTGAGAGCCTCTGGGCTCAGCATGTCATGTACAACAACTCACTGACCCTCATGACCACCATGACCACCAACATTATTACCCCATCATGCAGATGCAAAAACCAAGGTCCAGAGAGGTAAAGCGCCTTGCCTAAGTTCACCCAGCTAAGTGGGATCTCAGACCAGGTTCGCTTGAGTGCATGATGGGGCTCCAAGGCAGCAGAACACCCAAATGTCCTAGGACAGGCAGGACAGGCAGGACTCGAGGCTGTCACTCCCTCTTCAAGAACCAGAGCTGTGTGGTCGCCCTCATGTGCCCCAGACTTGCCACTGCCTTCAGGAAAAGGCTCCTACTCATTTCCTTTGCAAAGCTATTAAACCCTCAAGGTCAGAATAGTACTGGATTAATGTGGGGAAGAAAACATCTGCCCCACATCCCATCAGGTATCTTAACCAATGCCCTGGCTTTGCAACTGATCTTTCATGGAAGTAATACAACTTCCAAAAGCAAGGGTTCCCTCAGCCCTGATGTCCCTTGGTGTAGCCTCTCCCTCACTCAGTCTCACCTATACGGGGGCTGCCTGTGGCGTTCCTGTGAGGACTCCCCACTGTCTGTCTCCCGCTCGGGCATCTCCTCTGAGCTTCAGACCCCAATGCGAACTGAACATCTCCACTTGGGATCTCACTAGTCTCAAAATCAACATGCCCAGAAGTGATGTCATTTCCCCCCCACCAGTTCCTCCTCCCAAGTTCTGTCTCCCAAACAAAGGCACTGAGCACTCCTGACTCCTTCTCCTGCCTTAGGCCTGATATCCATCCCCTAATAGACAAGGTGTATCATGGACCAGCAGCAGGAGCATCATCTGGAAGCTGGCCTAAATGCAGGTTCTCAGGCCCACCCTAGACCAGCCAATGGGAATCTGCATTTTGACAAGATGACCATGTGAGCTACACACACAGTAAAGTTTGAGAAGTACAGCTCTAATAATCCATGATCCTTTCATTCTGCCTCCTGCATTCCTCCCAGGTCCATCAATGTCCCTCTATCCCTCCCCCACCATCATCTCAAAGCCATTGGTTAGGACATCTTCCTAACCAATCCCCACAATCCCACTCTTGTCCCACTCCAATAACTTCTTCCCAGGAGCTTGAGTGACCCTTCAAAATGTAAATCTGATCATATGAGCCTGCTGCATAAGGCCTTGAAATGTCATCCTATTACCCTCACTATGAAAACCAAATTTCTTTCATTCAATCACTCAATTTTTATTGAGCATCTTCTACGTACCTGGCACTGTTCTAGGCAATGGAGAGAGAAGAATGAACAAAACAGACAAAAACCTCTGCCCTGTGGAGCTCGTATTCTAGTGGAGGAAAGAGATAATAAAAAGTTTAAATAAATAAATGAAAATAAAAATTTTAAATAAGAAGCCTATCAAGTGATGACAAATGCTAGAAGGAAAAATAAAGCACAGAACAGTTTGCAATTCTAACTGGGGTCATCAGAGAAGCCCGCAATGAGAAGATGACATCAGAGAGAAGACCCGAAAGCAGCCAGGAAGCAAGGAGGGAAGGTGGCTGGGGAAAAGCATCCCAGGGAAAAGTAACAGCAAGCACAATAGTCCTGAAGCAAAAGCATACCTTAGCTGAGAGGCTGGTATGGCCAGTGAAGAGAGAACAAAGAGTAAAGAATAGGAGCCGAGGGCAGAGAAATCACAGGGAGCCTGTGACCAGGGTCAGAACGCTAGCTTCCACCCTGAAGAAACAGGAAGCCACGGAAGGCAGAGCTGTGAGCAGAACAGAGATGTGACCTGACTTACAGGTTCAAAAGATCACCCAGACTGCAGTGTTGAGAACTGTAAGGGGGCAAAGCTTGGGAGCAGGGAGGCCCGCTAAAAAGTCACCTCGATTGCACAGGGTGAGAGCGACCAATGGGCTGCACCGCGTTGATGGTTACAGAGATGATAGGAGGTGGTCAGACTCTGGATGAGTACAAAGGTACAGCCAACAGGATTTGACAGATCGGATGTGGCGAATAAGAACAATCCAGAGAAGTCAAGGGTGACTCCAAGAGTTTGGTCTAAGAGACTGAGCTGGGGAAGGCCACAGGAGGGATGAGTAGAGAGTTAGAGAGAGAGCAGGAATTTCACTGTGCACCTGCCACTTCAGGAATGCCTTTCAGACACCGAGGGGGATCACCACTGAGGGAGACAGAGAAGAGGAAAAAGCCTGGGCACAATCCATGCAGGTCCGAGGAAGAGGAGGAGGGAGGATTAAGCTGTGTCAAATGACTAAGCAGAGGGCAAAAAGGCAGCCATGAGGTGTGGTGGGGAGCAAAGCCAAAGAAGGTCTTCTGGAAGCTTCGCCATGAAGGTGATCAGCGAGAGCAGTGGCTGCAGGTGGATATGGGGCTGAGGGAAGTCAGCGCTCATTGGTTTGCCATGGCAACTGATGTGGGAAACAAAGGCAGAAGAAAAATTATTACATATCCTTACTACTTGCAGCCCATTGACAAGTCCTTGAAAGAGGCAGAGTGGCTGTCCTCTAGGGACTCAGCTGCCTTGATGCTGATTCTTTGCTAAGAGCAAAGGCAATCTTAGCCCAACCCTCCAGGATCCTGCAAGTCTGCTTAAACATATAAAAATTCCTTCAGGGGCACCTGTGTGACTCAGTGGGTTAAAGCATCTGCCTTCGGCTCGGGTCATGATCTCAGGGTCCTGGGATCAAGCCCCACATAGGGCTCTCTGCTTAGCAGAGAGCCTGCTTCCCTTCCTCTCTCTGCCTGCCTCTCTGCCTACCTGTGATTTCTGTCTGTCAAATAAATAAATAAAAATCTTTTTTTAAAAATTCCTTCAGAAACTTCCTTTATCTCTACCCACCCCACCCCAAGATACACATTGGCAAATCATCCCCCAAGCATAGGACCCACCAATATACATTGGAAGGGTCTCATGACAGAGGATTTACCAAACAGTAATAAATGACCTTTTCCCAACAAGAGCTAGACCCCTCAGGATCCTGGAAACCTTGTTTCCAAAATATTTGGAAGGCTTACGCCATCCCTAACCCCCTCCCAACTGGACAGTGTATAATGGGCCACTCCTCACAACCCCAGCCCAGCTCTTGCTGTCCACAGGCCCTGTCCCCATGCTTTAATAAAACCACCTTTTTGCACCAAAGATGTCTCAAGAATTCTATCTTGGCCATCGGCTCCAAAGCCTAATGTCTTTCCTACATCAGCTGCCTCATTTTCTCCAGTTTCAAACCTTCAGGCTTGGACCTCTCAGCTAGTTCAGGGTCTGCCCGTCTGGGGTGTGAACCTGAACTGTTTTTTCTCCCTTCTCCTAGCTCACCCTCTTTCCCTGGCAGGGCATTTATTCTCCAGCTTCCAACCCAACCACCTGGGGCCACTGGGAGGACAAGGTAAAAGTTAAACTCTCCCCAGGAAATGAAAAGACCTAATTTTCCCCAGACAGGAGCTATAAATTTTTCTGAAATTCCAACCATTCCTCCCTTTGAGTCCAGACTGTTTTCAGTCTTCACAAGTCTCCATTAAAATGCAAATGTCCCAACCAGTGAGAGGGAAGGTGGTAAGGCTCTCCTGGCTATCCTGCCCTTCCTCCAGAGCTAACTCACAGGGGGAGGCCCACCATTCCCAGGCATCATTCTTAAATCCCTAACGTCTCTATAGATCCTGGATATCAACCTTTTGTCTGTACTGTCATTTGCAAATATCTTCTCCCATTCCGTGGGTTGCCTCTTTGTTTTCTTGACTGTTTCCTTTGCTGTGCAGAAGCTTTTGATTTTGATGAAGTCCCAAAAGTTTATTTTCGCTTTTGTTTCCTTTGCCTTTGGAGACATATCTTGAAAGAAGTTGCTGTGGCTGATATCGAAGAGATTACTGCCTATGTTCTCCTCTAGGATTCTGATGGATTCCTGTCTCACGTAGAGGTCTGTTATCCATTTTGAGTTTATCTTTGTGTATGGTGTAAGAGAATGGGAGTTTCATTCTTCTACATATAGCTGTCCAGTTTTCCCAGCACCATTTATTGAAGAGACTGTCTTTTTTCCACTGTATATTTTTTCCTGTTTTGTCAAAGATTATTTGACCATAGAGTTCAGAGTCCATATCTCGGCTCTCTACTCTATTCCACTGGTCTATGTGTCTGTTTTCATGCCAGTACCATGCTGTCTTGGTGATCACAGCTTTGTAGTAAAGCTTGAAATCAGGTAACGTGAAGCCCCCAGCTTTATTTTTGTTTTTCAACATTTCCTTAGCGATTCGGGGTCTCTTCTGATTCCATACAAATTTTTGGATTATTTGCTCCAGCTCTTTGAAAAATACCGGTGGAATTTTGATCGGAATGGCATTAAAAGTATGGATTGCTCTAGGCAGTATAGACATTTTAACAATGTTTATTCTTCCAATCCAAGAGCATGGAATGGTCTTCCATCTTTTTGTGTCTTCTTCAATTTCTTTCATGAGTGTTCTGTAGTTCCTCGGGTACAGTTCCTTTACCTGTTTGGGTAGGTTTATTCCAGGATCTATAAAGAACTCCACAAACTCAACACACACAAAACAGACAATCATATAAAAAAAATGGGCAGAAGATACGAACAGACACTTCTCCAATGAAGACATACAAATGGCTATCAGAAACATGAAAAAATGTTCATCATCACTAGCCCTCAGGGAGATTCAAATTAAAACCACATTGAGATACCACCTTACACCAGTTAGAGTGGCCAAAATTAGCAAGACAGGAAACAACATGAGTTGGAGAGGATGTGGCGAAAGGGGTACCCTCTTACACTGTTGGTGGGAATGCAAGTTGGTGCAGCCACTTTGGAAAACAGTGTGGAGATTCCTCAAGAAATTAAAAATAGATCTTCCCTATGACCCTGCAATTGCATTACTGGGATTTACCCCAAAGATACAGATGTCATGAAAAGAAGGGCCATGTGTACCCCAATGTTTATAGCAGCAAGGTCACAGTCACCAAACTGTGGAAAGAACCAAGATGCCCTTCAACGGACGAATGGATAAGGAAGATGTGGTCCATATACATTATGGAGTATTATGCCTCCATCAGAAAGGATGAATACCCAACTTTTGTAGCAACATAGACAGGACTGGAAGAGATTATGCTGAGTGAAATAAGTCAAGCAGAGAGAGTCAATTATCATATGGTTTCACTTATTTGTGGAGCATAACAAATAGCATGGAGGACAAGGGGAGATGGAGAGGAGAAGGGAGTTGGGGGAAATTGGAAGGGGAGGTGAACCATGAGAGACTATGGACTCTGAAAAACAATCTGAGGGTTTTGAAGGGGCGGGGGGTGGGAGGTTGGGGTAACCAGGTGGTGGATATTAGAGAGGGTACGGATTGCATGGAGCACTGGGTGTGGTACAAAAACAATGAATACTGTTACGCTGAAAAGAAATTAAAAAAAAAAAAATCCCTAACATCTCATGCAACCTTCAGAATATTGACTCTTTTATTATCTATACTTCGCAAATGACTAAACCAATCCTCTGAGAAATGAAGCCATTTATCCACAGTCCCAGAGCTACAAAGTAGCTAAGGCAAGATCTGAACACAGGTCACCTGACTCCAGAGCTCACACTCTGTGAGGTTTCTTTTTTTTTTTTTTTTTTTAAAGATTTTATTTATTTATTTGACAGAGAGAAATCACAAGTAGTCAGAGAGGCAGGCAGAGAGAGAGAGAGAGGGAAGCAGGCTCCCTGCTGAGCAGAGAGCCGGATGCGGGACTCGATCCCAGGACCCTGAGATCATGACCTGAGCCGAAGGCAGCAGCTTAACCCACTGAGCCACCCAGGCGCCCCCTCTGTGAGGTTTCTATATTTATTTTTTTGGTTTTTCCACTCTTTTGGTCTGTTGACTTTTTTTTTACTCTTAAAATTGTGGGGGGCGCCTGGGTGGCTCAGTGGGTTAAGCCGCTGCCTTCGGCTCAGGTCATGATCTCAGGGTCCTGGGATCGAGTCCCGCATCCGGCTCTCTGCTCAGCAGGGAGCCTGCTTCCCTCTCTCTCTCTCTCTGCCTGCCTCTCTTCCTACTTGTGGTTTCTGTCTGTCAAATAAATAAATAAAATCTTTAAAAAAAAAATTGTGGTAAAATATACACCAAATTTCCTAGCTTGACCACTTTAAAGTATACCATTCAGTGACTGGTTCAATACATTACCACAAAGGAGGGTCTGGTTCTGAAACTTGCCTATTAACCCAAAAGGAAACTGATACATTAATACTTGAATGTAGTTCAAAATCCACAATTTATTTGATGGTATAAGGTGAAAGGCATTGTCTTATCCTGTCCCAATCCGTCCAGCTCTCCACCCCCAACCCAGTGAAATGGTTTCTACACGTCCTTCTCCAGTTTATGCAAACATAACCCAACATAGAGACAGGGTCCTATTTTCCCCCTTTTCTACACACACACACACACACACACACACACAAAAATAGCACATTG
The DNA here is from genome assembly GCF_964662115.1 of Mustela nivalis. NCBI lineage: Eukaryota > Metazoa > Chordata > Mammalia > Carnivora > Mustelidae > Mustela > Mustela nivalis. The sequence goes on from NC_139036.1 coordinate 16,867,775, forward strand.
TCCATTCCATTCTGCACCTTGCTTTCTTTACTCCAAGTATCTTGGGAGAACTTTATCTTGGTCCATAGAAAATGTCCTTATTCTTTTTCAAATAACACAGCAGTCCAGTGCCCAGTTCACTATCACTAGGCATTTGGTGGTTTCCAATGTCTCACTATTTCAACTAATACTGCAATGAATGATCTTGTATAATACTGTTCCACACATGTGGAAATACAGGTGCTGGATAAATTCCCAAAGGCAGATCTCTGGTTCAAAGGGGATATGTGCATGCATAATGGCTGCCAAACTGTACTGCTCATGGGATGGTCTCAATCCATCTTTCATTAAATTGGTATGAGAGTGAGGGCCCACATGCCACTCTCCAGTTCGCCAGGGCTGGAACCAACACCAAGGCAACTTCCGATTCTGGTTTCTGCCCGCCCAACTCACTTTATCCCTTCATCTGATAATGAAACTCTCCACCTTTACTTCAGAGAGCTGATCCTCTCGCAGTGGAAAGGATGTTTACAGTCACAATACTCACACCAGCCGCAGGAATAAGCCCCTGACTCAGATATAATGAGCCCCTGACTCAATCATAAACCCCCAACCCCACCTGCACACATAGATTAATGCAGAGATCAGCGTGTGATCCAAGCCAATCAGCACTCCTTGGGGGTTGTCTAACTGGAGCTGGTAGAAAGGAGGGTTTTTTTTGCTCTCTGGAGGGAAAAGCATTAAAATGTTAAGCCCACAGTGGTCTGTAACCATGGTTTCAACATCATATGTAGAGATGACCCAAGAGAATGCAGTCAACACAAAGAGAGACAGAGACACAAAAGACAGAGAATCAAGAGACTGCTCAAAGTCCTGGATCCAGCTGTTCCTGAGGCCCAGACTTTTCTATAGATGGGTTATGATTGCCAATAAATCCCCTTATTTTTGTTTGATTAATTCAACCTGGGCTTCTGTCACTTGCCCCCAAGAGTCCTGACTAATATACTGTATCTAAAGTATAATCCCAATTTTGTTATAAAACCAAAAAAAAAAAAAAAAAAACAGATGTAGATGCAGATGTAAATACACTGTGTGGGAGGATATATGTTTAGGGAGAAAAAAGACCAGAAGAAAATATATTAAATGTTAATAGTGGTTATCTCTGCAATCCCCATCTGGGATTGCAGATGACTTTTATTTTAGTCTTTGTACTTTTCTGTGTTTTCCAAATTTTCTGCAAAGAACATGGATTTTAAAAATATAATAAACATTTCTTTAAAAAAAATCAGATGGGCAAGAAGCAGCCCAGAAAATGCTCAGAGGAAGGTTCTAAGCTCATGCAAGGGACAGCAGAGAGGTCCAACCCTGAGGCCTGCTCCGTGGGGACAGTAGATGCTGGAGTGGCTGTTCCCCATCTCAGAGCTGGCTGGCAGGTCACTGAAGGCATCCATGTTGTCGACACTAAACCCAAGCCTTCCATCGTGTGGCCACAGGCTCTGGTCTGTGCCCAAAGGTCAGATCAGAGCCAAGACTCTTCTCTCCACATTCCTCCTGGAACCCAAGCTGAGCCCCCAGAAGTCCTCACCCACCCAGTACCAGTCCCCTTGGCCTCCAAAGAACACCCTACAAGGCACTGGCAAACACCTGTCCATGAGTCCTCAGCAGCAGGAACAGAAAAGACTGGGCTAAAAGGAGAGCTCACACAAGGTGGTCCACTCTCTCCAGAGCCTTCTCCCTGGGCTGAACTTCTTATCAACACAGGACCACTGGAGAAGGGGGGGTTGGACTTGGAAGGACAAAGGTCTTGGGGACCGTCAACTTCAGAACATGGCCTATAGAGGAGAGCAGCCCTTGCTTCCCAGGAGTCCCAGGACACTCTGGCCCCAAATATATCTGGGTTTTCATAGAGACCGGACTAGAGCTAGCCCCACCTGCCTGCCCCATCTCTGACCAAGGAAACACTCTCTTTTATCTTTTTTACATATTAGGGTCTGAATAAGATGTTTTCCTTTTACCATAGCCATTTCTGAGTATGCAGTTCAGTGGCATTCAGCATTACACACCCATCGAAGCCATCCATTTCCAGAATCTTTTCATCATTACCAAAAGAATTTCTAATCCACTGAACAATAACTCATGGGGTGCCTGGGTGGCTCAGTGGGTTAAACCTCTGCCTTCAGCTCCAGTCATGATCTCCTGGGATCAAGCCCCGCATTGGGCTCTCTGCTCAGCGGGGAGCCTGCTTCCCCCTCTCTCTCTGCCTCCCTCTCTGCCTCCTTGTGATCTCGCTCTCTATATCAAATAAATAAATAAGATATTTAAAAAATAATAATAACTCTTCCCCACACCCTGTTAACTCTATTCTACTTTCTGTCTCTATGCTTTCATCTATTGCTAAGTACATTGTACAAATGAAACCAAGCAACTTCTGTCCTGTGTCTGGCTTCGTCACTTAGCTTAATGTTTTCCAGGTTCGTAAATGGTGGATTGGAATTCCATTCCATTGTACAGCTGAATAATATTTTGTATGGATATGCCACATTTTGTTTATCATCCAGTCCCCTGCAGAAGGACACTTGAGTAGCTCCCACTTTTATCTGTTCTGAGTAATATTGCTATAAACATGGGTGAGCAGATAATGTTCAAGTCCTTGCAATCCACAAGTAAAATCATTCATTAGCCCTACTTCTATTTCACAGATAGGGAAACTGAGGACCACAGTCTGAACACCATGTACCTTCAGGATCATACACAGTACTACCTCCCCTCGGTTTTTTCCCTGAGGCTTCAGGCTGCCCCTCCACCCTGCTGCAGTCATTTCCTTGTAATCTAGGGGTCCCTACCTCTCATATCCCTGAGATCTCTGCTGGGCCTGGGCCTCCGGCAGGAGAATGGATCATGGAGAGTCCACCAGGACCTTGGGACCAAGAGCACCCATCGGCTAGATGGCCAGAGGAAGAGGCAATCTAAATGGAAGGAATCCAGAGTTTCCAGGTTGAGGGGGAAATGAGCCCCACAAAGCAACAGCAAAAGAGGATGGGGAAGCATCATTCAACCCCAAAGCTGAGCAGCAACCCTGAGCAATGCCAGGCCATTCTCCCAGACAAAGTTTCACTCAGTCACACATCTGACTGCCTCAATGTTCACAATGGACTCTGGGGAAAGGGGTCCCAAGGAGTGTGTTTGATAACATTGGGGATCCAACAGGCTATGTCAGGGAAGAGAGAACACCTCACCCATCAGAGGTAGAAGGGGGCATCTGGGAGAGTGCTAGCCCCTGCAGCAACCAACCAAGTGGACAAGACTGAGCAAAGACCAACACCAGTGAAGCCACCAGGGCCAGCAGAGTGGACAGCTCCTGGGTTTTCCTGACCAGTGTCCATTCCCTGGTCTACTGACAGCAACACATCGAATGTCCCTAGGTGACCTGCCCCTCCTTTTTTCTCAGTCCAGGTGACACCATCCCTAGAACCAGAAGGGGGCACAACACCCAGACTCAACTAATCAGCGTATCCAAGCCCTATAACCAAAGTTCAGGGATGGACACATGAGCCACTGTGCCCAGTGTGAGTCATCCCTGGGACTCCTGCTAAAATTACTAGAAAACAGATTTGCTCTTCCTGTTGGTGTTGCTAAACTGGCAGAATGTAAGCCTGGCACAGCCATCATCTTTCTTTGTGGATAACCTAGCCCAGGATGAAGCCAATCCAAAAGAAAGAACAGCTCCGAGATGGGGAGAGAGAATGATTCCAGCCTTGGATCCAACCATACCTGAATCTGTCCCCCATGAACCTTCCAATTACCTAAAGCAATAAAATTTCTCTCCTCCTTTAGGTTAATTAGGATTGGGGTCTCTTGCAACCAAAAGATTCCTGACTCATTTACCTAAACTCTCAGTCCGAAGAGTTATTTTGGGGGTACTACTACTCCAACTCAAAGACCCTCTAGCCCCAAACCTTCATAAGAAGAATTACAATAGAAGTTATTTCAACTGTAATGCTGACTAATTCTGTTTTTCTATGCCAACTAGGGTACCAAACTGCCACATGAGTTTGGGGGGGCAGGGAACAGAGAAGCCTAACCTGTCCTTCACTCCTTGGCATTTATAACCAACCACAAAGTGGCCTCAGGTGACCCTGACAGCCTCGTTTCCCTCTATTGCCCAATATGAAATCCACACCACAGTCTAACTGAGTTCTGAACAGGTCCCCTGCTCTCCCTACCTCTGTCCCTTTGCGTAGACTGTACCATTTAACTAGAATGTACTTCCCCACTTGATCTCTCTTCAGAAATGTTGTCCAGTCGCCATGGCCCACCTTAAATGCCGCCAACCCCATGAAGCCCTCCTTGGGGGGGGGGGGGGGGGGTCCCTCTTTCTGTTGACCTCCAGAGTGTCTTATACCTCGTCTCCAGGACGCCCCATCTTCTGTATGGGGTTCACAGTATGTGTCTGGTTTCTCCTCTGGAGCACAGGTGGCTTAAGGCAGGGAGAGTATCTTACTCTCCTCCTGGACCCTGTTTGTCCAAGGACTGGTACACAGCTGGCACTCCACAAACATTGAGGGAAGTGACTTGAAACCACACAAATGAACATTTGGGGCACAGTCCGCTTCTAGGCAGGACTGCTGCCTGTGTTTGCATTCATGGAGGAAAAAGACAGGTGAATCCTGCAGGGATGGATGGGAATGCTTTCCAGAAAGGGAGGAGTGGGGCCAGAGGAACTAAGCTGTGAAAGCCAGGTGTCCCCATTCCCATGACTTGCACCACAGGCTGTGTCCTGCCACCACGCGATTGTGCCCTTGGGGGACCTTCTCAGCTATCAGTAACTGACCTTTGTTGATGTCACACTCAAAAGCCCTTCCTGGCACATTGGAAGATCTTGTTTTCAGACAGCCTGTTTCAGTCATCTCTTGATTTACACACTCCTTCCATCTTTGCATCTCGGATTAAATCTTATTAAAATAAATGTTCTATTAAAATACAGATGGCACAGGTAACCCAGGCTCCAGCCCAGATCTTCCTGTTCTCATAGAGAAGCAGAAATTTCTGTTCTAATTAGTGAGGACGGCAGCCAAGAGCCCTTTCAGCTTATCTAAAGCCTGGTAAATCAGACTTTCCCCCAATCTAGCCTCCACTGCCCTCTCCCTTGCCCCAGCTTCAGCCGCATATTCAAAAGAAGCCCAGTTGCCTGAGAAACCAGTCCAATCTCTTCCTTAAAAAATAATGAGAATGTGTTCAGGTGCCATGATTCTTCAGGTTTTGAAGCATTTTCACACACCTGAGTGACATCATCATCCACCTCGTAGAGAGTGAAAGTCAAGGGCAGAAAGGTCAAGTAACTCAGCCGGGGTCACCATGAAATTGGAAATGGACGAAAAGGCACAGGGTTTGGCATCAGGCAGATCTGGGTTGGATTCCCAGCTCTGCTGTATGAGCTGGAGGACACTGAAAATGTCACCCCATTTGAACCTCAGCTTTCTCCTCTATGAAAAACATAGATGGTGATAGTAAGTGTGGTGCAGAGAACAGGATGCCTGAGCCCCAGGTGCCAGCCTCGTGCCATGCCCACCACAGACCCAACAGGAGCTCCCAGCCCAGTCCTTCTCTTATGATTCCTGACTTTTTATACTGTTAACACATAACCTCCCATACTTCTGTTATTTTCCTTAGGGGTAATTAGGGAGGGAAAGGGAGGAGGAACATCTAAAGACAAATTAACAGCGGCCATTCTGCAGCCCACCTCCTGCAGGGAACCCTCACTTCCAGTCACAATGGACCTGCCCCAAACCAAGGGCATGCAGGGCTGGAACCTGGCCCCATCTGGAGCTCTGACCCCTGGGCTTCGCACACTGTACATCCAATCCCTGGGGATGGGGGAAGGGGCACGGGCACTGCCAGATGTGGCCAGGTGGTGGTGCAACGGTGAGCAGAAAGGGACCAATCCCACACTAAGCTGGGTGCTGAGAGTTTAGATGTGATGCAGAAAGAGAGGCCTAGCCAATGTTGCCAAAGCTTCTGATTTCTCAAGAGAAGACGGAAAAAACCACCGGTAACACACAACCTTCCAATTTTAAAAAATAGCCATTTAAAAGGAAAAAACGCATGTGGGCCTAATAAAGCCCTGGGAGAATGCGCAGGGTTGTGCACCTGTGCCATTCCCTGCTGTATCCCAGCATCCAGAACAGAGACTTCGTGAAGCTTTGAGGACTCGGCATGGGCCACATCCCACCTCGGCCTCAGACACCTGGCAAACTCCCAGGTGCCAGGCTGCTGTTGTCCCACTCCCTGCAGACAAGACTGTGTGGTGTTAGAGCATGGGGGTGGGGGTGGGGGAATGAGATCCCTTACTAGGGATCTGTCCTGCAAACCAGGGGAGAGGTGTGACTTGCTTGGGGGCTGTTTCAAGCTGCTGTACCCAACGAGGAAGAGCTCATGACCACAGGCATCTGCACAGACTCCTTATTCCGCCCCCCATATTCAGTGGTCGGTAAAGATCTTTACAGTAAATACATGGAAAGGGGGAGGGGGCTCAATCAACAGGACTGCTCCCTCCTTTGGAGAAACAGACTAACCCTGAGGCCTGGCAGGGTCAGCCCGCCCCTAGAGGGCTCTGGCAAGGACTTGGCTACTGTTCCAACTTTCACGAAACAGAGTGTTCATAACTGATAAGCTTAAAAGCAAGTGACAATTTTTCAACCCACCCTTGCTCCAAGGACAGTGAATAAACACAGCATTGGCTCCAGGTTCCTACAGAGTGTGTCGAGAAGGAGAGGGGAAGGTGAAACCAAGCTCACCCGCCCCTAGAAGTCAATGTGGATTCTTTGACACCTTCTTCAGGGTCGAACTAGGGTTCCCCACTTAGAATTGCCAACTCACAGGGGCCCCTGGGTGGCTTAGTCAGTTAAGTGTCTGACTCTTGATCTGGGCTCAGATCTCAATCTCAGGGTTGTGAGTGCAAGCCTCGCATTGGGCTCCACGCTGGGCATGGAAACTACTTTTAAAAAAAAAGTGCCACCCACTGGGTGGCTCAGTGGGTTAAAGACTCTCTCTTCAGCTCAGGTCATGATCCCAGGGTCCTGGGATTGAGCCCCACGTCGGGCTCTCTGCTCAGCAGGGAGCCTGCTTCCCCATCTCTCTCTGCCTACCTCTATGCCTACTTGTGATCTGCTGTAAAATAAACAAAATCTTTAATAAAAAAAAGAAAAGAAATCCCAACTCACAAACTCCCAAATATACGCTTCCTTTTATTACGGGTTCCAAGGTGACCCCAGATCCCCCACATACCAGGCAATGGGCCTGCCTCCACAGTAATTTTAACTGGACTGTGACTGGACTGTGGGGAGGGAAGGAGGAGTCTGCTGGTGTGCAGGAAAGTTCTATGTCTTGATGTGGACAGTATCTACACAGCTGGATACATATGTGGAAATCCACTGAGCTGTGCCCTGAGATTTGTTGTACTTCCGTGCCTGCATGAGAACAGCAGCAGCGTGTATGGGGAACTTCTCAGAAGCCAGGCACTGCGTGAGTGCTTATCCTGGGTTCCAAATAATAGAAGAGTTAAGAGGACAGCCCCTGGACCTCAAAAGACCAGGGTTAAAATCCCTGTTCGTCTCCCTCTGGTTTTGCCCTCTAGGTGTTCCTCAAAATCTGAGCCTCTGTGTCTCTACTGGAAAACAAAGATAATAACCAGTGTAATTAAGACAGGTATGCGACCCTAGCAAACAGTAAGCCTCAAAAGATGTTGGCTTGTTACAACCATTCAACGTTCAACAACCCCAGGACCCTAGTGTTGGGGGCCCACTTGACCATATGAGAAAAGTGACTCCTTCCTTCCCACTGTACTCCCCAAACTGCAGACATTTCCACATCATCTTCTCAATTTTTTCCCAAATCCATGTACCACCTGACTGTTACTTTTCTTGATACTTCTCTTTAAATTGACCACAATTTTTTACCTAAACAAATTTACTTTTCGAAAATGTTATGTAACCGTCGTACATGGAAAACCAGTATCACATTTTTTAAAATTGCAATTAAGATAAAAGGCATTTGTCCACCTGAAATCATCTTGCCTACCTCATTTACTTTTTATGGATTCAGGAGGCAAAGAGACTCAGTTTGCAGGGCAGGCGGGGAGTAGGGAGGGCAAGAGGGCCTCATCTACTTAAAATGACTGAGAAGATTCCTAAGCCGTTCAGCAGACCCCTTCTGCCCAGAAGTGATTTTCGTTGGTTTAACCAAACGGGCTTGGCAGGCCCTATATTTGGCAACATCCTGGTAACCAGCCATCTGTGTACCACACGGGCTCCAAAGAGATAGAACTGCATTTAGAAAAACCATATATTCACTAATGGCGACTGTTCACCAATTCAGACACCCAATGGCCCCCGCTCTTTGGCATGATTGAAGGGAGCCCGCCTCTGCCTCTCAGACAGCAGCTCCAGGACCTGAGATCTAGGAACTCAGTGTCAGAACAGCCCTGGAGCTGGGCTCCAGGGCTGAGCCTGGACCCTCACGTGTTCCCTAACCATAGAGGGACAGGACAGGAGTCAGAAGAGTAATAGGGCACGCCGCATGTACACATCATCAGTTATCTTTCTCTCCAAATCTCTTCTAAAGGGGAACAAAGAAGAGAGAAGGGGAGAATACCTCAAACCTACATAAGAAAAGGACACCTTGAAATCTGTGGCAGAGGGCACTGCAGTATTAAGAGGACCTGGGGGAACAGGCGGTGTGGAGTCAGTGAGTCTCATGTGCACCCATTCGTTCACACAGCAAATATTTACTAAGCACTTCCTATTCCGGGCAATGGGGGACCCAGGAGTGAAAAAGGCAGAGTCCCTGCTCTTAGAGAGCTCACATTCTAGGGGTGGGAACGGTCAGTAAATTGTTTATTACATAACCCAGATAATACCAGTTAATGATAAGAGCCATGGGGGTAATAAATCAAGGTAAAGTAATGATGGCTGGAATGAGCTGCCCAGATTGGATGGCAGGGGAGTCCTTTTAGAAGAGATGACAACTGAGTTGACACCCAACAATGAGGAAGCACCACTCAATTAAGTCACCATAAACAGTGCATGTAAAGGGCCTAGAGCAGGCACAATGAGAAAGCACCACTCAATTAAGTCACCATAAACAGCACATGTAAAGGGCCTGGGGCAGGCACAAGCTTGGCGTGTTCCAGAAACAGAAAGGCCTTTGCAGCAGAAATACAGTGACCACAGTGAGTGAGAGGCAAAATGGAAGTAAGGTCAGAGAACAAGAGAGAATAAGGCAGGGGATACAGGCAGGGCTTCAGAGTCTGGATTTCATTTAAGTTATAATGGAAAGCCTATGGAGAGGTTTCTACAGTGGAGAGACTTGATTTTACCTGAATTTTTAAAACTCCACTCTGGCCACCATAAGAATAGATAAGGAGGACAAGAGTAGGGACACCAAAGAGGAGACAAAAACAGTGGCTCCAAAGGAATCACAAAACCCCTTAAATTCTCTCCCTGAACTCTAGGTGTCTAACTTCCCAGGTGCTCAGTGAGGCCTAAAATGGGAAGCTGGCTAAAGGGAGATGTTTGTTCTTTAAAGCAATGACAGCCAACCAAATGGCATTCAAACATCAGACAAGAGAGGCCAAGAAACAGGCCTTTCCACAAAGGGCAGGACCCGGCCACCTCCCAAGAAGAGAACAAGCAGCCATCTGTTCCAGGGCTGGGGAGTAGATCAGTTCCCGCCATGCACCCCTTCCAGCCTTGGGACTCTGGGACTCCAAGGCCAGGCCTCCAGCACTCCACAGGCTCGGGCCCCGAATCCAGCCAGCTCATAGGCCTATCGCAAAATCTCCTGTGGCAGAAGGCAAGTACCCTCCATGACACCAACCTTCAACCTCCAAGGACAAATCAGTCAACTGCCAACATCACCAAAACAGACAATCAGGGATGCCTGGGTGTCTCAGTGGGTTAAAGCCTGCCTTCGGCTCAGGTCATGATCCCAGAGTCCTGGGATAGAGCCCAGCATCCAACCGGCTCTCTGCTCAGCAGGGAGCCTGCTTCCCTTCCTCTCTCTCTGCCTGCCTCTCTGCCTACTTGTGATCTCTGTCAAATAAATAAGTAAAATCTTTAAAAAAAAAAAAAAACACTCCAGTGTGAGGTCTTGCCCAAAAAAAACAAACAAACAAACAAACAAAAAAAGTGATAGAGCCTCAAAGCTAAATACCGACTTACAATATCATAGGGGACAGCAGAACACGTTAAATGACACCAGGAGATAGCATCCACAAAATCCTAACTATGGGCAGCTCCCCAAGATGATCAAATTTCTCCAATAAAGAAATTATAATGAAAAAAAAGAAAGTAGCAGTAGAAAATTCATAAGGTGACATATGACCAATTACACTGGGTTTTTTGAATCCTGCTAAAAAAAAAAAAAAAAAATTTGAAGGGCACCTGGGTGGCTCAGTTGGTTAAAGGTCTGTCTTCAGTTCAGGTCCTGATCCTGGGGTCCAGGGATCGGGAATCAAGCCCCATATCTGGCTCCCTCCTCAGTGGGGAGCCTACTTCTCCTCCACTTGCCCCTCCTCACCCATCCTAACCAACCCTCACCACACCACATATGCTCTCTCTCAAATAAATAAATAAAATCTTTAAAAATTTTTTTGAAAAACTTATAAGACAATTAGGGGAGTTTGAACACTAATTAAATATGATATTAAGAAATTACTGTTAACTCAGGGAGTACAATATGGTAGTGTTCTATTTTCTTAGAAAACTTCTTTAAGGTGTATACCAAAACATGTAAGAATGAAATGATATCCTGTCTGGGATTTACTTCAAAATAATCTTGTGGGGGAGTGGGGTGGTAAATAAATGAGGTAAGATTGGCCATGAGTTGACAATGGCTCAAACGGGGTATCATATTACACAAGTCACTCTACTTTTGTGCACGTGTGAAATTTTCCACAATAAAAAATTAAAAAAAAAAAAAAAGCTCAGGATGGACTTTTGCTTGTGCAAGGGACCATGCTAATCTTCTCTGTATGATTCCGATTTTAGCGTATGTGCTGCCGAAGAAAGCATGGGGTGAACTTTTTCTAATAACCGACAGGGGACTAACCCGCTAGACATTATATCCCACAACAGAGGAGTGTGGATTACTCCTCTGCCTCCCAGAGACTTTAGATTCACTGTTCTGCCCCCCAGAGCCTGCCGCAGGGGGGTTGCTGAAATTCATATTTTCCTCCTCACAAACCCCATGGTGAGGGTTGTCTTAAAATAACTACTCCCTGTAAGAAGACGATGTCTTTTCATTTATGCCAACTGACCTCTGTCCAGTTCAGAATGTCACTCTTAAGGGCACACAGCAACATCCACACCATTTGGAACCTACCTATTTTGACTGTTTCTCTGCCTCAACCCTTCCTATGAATGGTACCTGTTTTCTACCTCAGAGGACATCACTCCCCCACACCCGCCCATCCACTTCTACATGACCAAGGTGGGGCTACGGATCTGACCCCAATCTGCCACAGCGACGAGGAAGCAAGATCTGAAAAGTCAAATCACTTGAAAGGAGATTTCCCACTAGAGCGGTCCCCAGAGCGCCATCTGCAAGGAAGGCTTCATTCAGGTGCCTCCTTGGAACCCTGCTCCAATCAATCCCCCCTTGCAAACACACCATTGTTTTTGAAGGAGCCCAAGCGGTGGAGTCCCTGGAAGATGGTCAGAAAGAGGCAGAACCTCCAGGTTATCCCACAACTCCCAGACGGAGTCGTCAGGTAAAGGCTGACGAGCACCACAGTCACTTCTCCAGGATGCAAACCGAAGCTGGAGCTTTCAGCAGAGTTCTCGGGACCCACCAACAGTGTGACTGGAGTCTTCTGGTTCTGGGGCCGTTTGAGGTACCCGTGTCATTACCATCCTCCCTGGCACACCTGCCTCCCCCAATATGCCAATATATTTCTAAGGAGCCTGGGGAGGGCAGGAAGATGACAAGGACCCTGGGGGCCATCACTGCAAAGCTACACAGGACCACTTCATCCCTTAAGGCCAACAGCTGGGAGGGTCATCTGCATAAGCTTGTCAATTAAAGGTGCTGGGAAGATGGATGGATGGATCCAGCCTTCTGAAAAGGATAAAGATGGGGTCTGAATCTGACCTGTGATGAGGGTGGGGAGGAAGCAGAAACTCCGCAGACCAAACACCCACCCTGGAGTCTGGGAGCACTTAAGAGAGGTGGGGCAGCTATAGCCTGCTCCAGCACACGCCCCCCCCCCCCACACACACACACCTGTCCACCCCACCCCAACCCCCACGCCTGGTGCCCACAAGGCAAGGGTCAATAGTGATCACCGCACTTCAGACACTTTAAGACAAAGAAACTCCAGATTACAGCAAGCAAAGCAAAGGTCATTTAGCACCAGCAGGAGATCAAGCCCTCTCTCTCCTTGGGTAAGTTAAGTCTGTTGGCCAAAGCAATCGGGATGACAGAAGCCAAAGCAGACTAGGACGAAGGCAGGAGTTGGGAGGGCCTCAACGCCTGCTGCATTGCAGGGAAGGGCACAATGCGTCTAGGAGGAAGGACAAGATGTCAAGAGCCATGAGCAACCTTCTTGTCCTGTCCCCTGTCCAGTACTTCCCTGTGCCTCATGCACAGCTGGTCTGGACTAGTAGTGGGGCTGTTGCCACCAGACTCCTTGCCCTGCTCTCCAAGGGCACAAACCCACAGAGAGGCAAACAGGAACAGTTCTGTTCAAACCCTTTCATCCTCACGTGGCATTTCACACCTCTCAGGTGCGTTCTTCACCCACATTATCTCCCTTCCGCTTCTGTATGGACACAGGAACAGGCTCAGGGAGACTACATTGATACTACAAGGTCATAGTCAACGGATGAGCCAGGACTGTGCAGGGACCTTCCACCCTACCATACACTCTGTACTCAGAAACAGGAACTGGTCTGAGGCAGCTGCCTGTAGGTCAAGCACACCATCCTTCTCATTCCTCAAAACAGGCGCTGGTGGTCTCAGAACAGCCATCCCCTATCCCTCTGACTTTAGAGGGCTGGCTTAGTCATCACACCTCTACAGATAAAATGCTGAAGGACAGGGAACAGGAGAGAGTCAAAGTCTAGACGGGAAATGGGGCCCAGACCTGGAGCACCGGGCTCTAGAGTCCTGCTGGTAGCTTTACTGCTAGAAAGGTTTGTCCCCGGCATCAGCCATTCCCTAACATCACTTGCAGGATTTCTGCCACACCCTATACCATTTGTACTATCACTCTTTCAATTAAATGGACTCATTCTTGGGACTTTATACATTTAATTTAAAGTGATGCTTTATATCAGGACCACTGGCCATGACAAGGAGAGAATTCTAAAAATAAATAGCATAAAAACAACCTAAATTGTAGGCAGGCACTGCTCCCCACTTTAAGGCCCAGAGCCAGAGGTCTGCTTTCTCTTTGTTATGAGAGAGATCAGTAAGTGTTAAGAGGGTGTTAAAGCCAGACTAGCACCAACCTGAAACTTTCCCCTTGAAGAAATCACATGCATTAGTAGAGAACTGAAAAGGGAAGAACCTTCTCACTGGGTGACTCAATGTTATTTCATGCTTAACCACCTGAAGTCATTTCACTGGCTAGTCACCTTAGCTATGGGAAACATCGAATCAGACTGCATCATAGGAGGGGGACAAGAGGGATGGGGGGCAACTACACCACAGAGGCAACCCATGCCAGCTTCTCAAAGTGCTCTAATCCATTGCCCTCCACTCCCCCTCACCAGGCATACCCAGCTTCTGGGCAAGCCCAGGGGTCACCTGTCACCACCCAGGTATCTCTGGCTCCACTGTCCTTGCCTTAGCCTTTGCCTAATGCAGAGCACAGCACTAACCACTTCAAACTCATCTGCAAATCAGGACCCAGCAGAGCCACTGGAGTCACCCCAAATCCTTACAATATCTCTGTGGACAGTCAGCTCTGATGAAGCCCAGTTGCCGGGCAGCTTTGGGCTCGTGTACCCTGGCAGAGAAGTGAGTGGGTGCCAGCGGGTGTAAGCAGCTCCCTTGGGTTTTGAGGACATCAAGCCTGCAACAAGGGACTGGAGCCCGGGAAGCTGTCCCAGAAGCTCCTTTGCTGGCCCCAAACCCCTACCTCTTTTCCCCACAGGTCAGCTCAAGAGGACAATTTCCAACATCCAGGAGCAAACAATTAGTACAGTAAACCCAAGAAAGGTGAAGATGGAAAGAGAAAAAAAAAAAAAATCCAAAAAAGGGGGAAGGGGGCTCCAAACTTGCTCCTTGCCTGCCCGCACTGTGTGCAAGGCAAGCGGATCCCAGCCTGGCGGGCACCTCACAGGCTCAGCCAAGTTGCAGAGAAGCAAACGGCATCTCGGCGCATTGGGCCACTTGGGCTAAGCCAAGGACTGTCACCCAGGTCGGATCAACGCTACCCACGCTGCAGGCTTTGGAAAGGGCGCTGCGATGGGCAAATAAGAACGAAATGGGCAAACGGGAATGGGGACGAAACACTTGGTGCCCCTCTGTTGATGATGGAGCCCGAAGGGCCCTCCCAGCCTCCCTCCGACCCAGTCAAAGTCCTGCCTCAGCTTTCTCCCAACAGCCAATGTCCGGGGCGAAGCTCCTGAGTTGCTCCCCCGACAGTGCACAGAACAGAGGTTTTTCCCAACCAACTCGGGGCCAAAGACCCTTTTGGAAAAGTCCATCCCAAAGAAAACAGGGATTTAGCATGAGAGTGGAGGGAAGGGGGAGGCGGCGCTGCCAGCCTTTACCTTTTCTCTTTATTCTGTTTTCGCGATTTGTGCAGGAGTCCGATGAGCACCACCGCCGCGCGGATCCCTGCCTTTCGGCAATGCATCCTCCCCGCGGGCTGGGACATGGCGAGGCCGCCGGCGGTGCCCGGCCGCGCCCTCGCCCGCCCGCAGCGCACCCCCGTCCGCCCGGCTCCACGCGCTCCACGCTGCCCGCTCCCAGCCCCTGCGCCCCGGCCCCCGGCCGCCCGCCTCTCATGGGCCCCGCCCCGCCTAGGTGCGCCCCGGGGGTCAGGTGACCGGGCGCTCACTTCCCGGCGACCTTCAGCGTCTCCTCGGAGCCTGCCGGGCGGCCGGCGCCCGCTCTCCCAGCGCAGGCATTTCCAACGCTCGCTCCGGGCGCGGCCCGGACGGGCGGCTCCAGGGCTCCGGCTCCGGCTCCTGCTCCGACGCGCCGCCCGCGCCGGGACCCCGCCCCGGCCCCGCCTCCCGTGCCCCGGCCCGGGCACCCCGGCTGCGGGCGGTGCAGGCGGCCCTGCCACGAGTGGAGGGAGGCGGTCAGCCTGCGCTCAGCGCCCGGGGGGGGGGGGGGGGGCCTCGGCGCCGCGTTCGCCCTCTGCTCCGCGCCCGCGCCCGGGCTCCCTCCCTTCCTCTCCTGGCGGGCAGCCGCACCCCCCCTTCTCTCGCCGCTCCCTCTCCGTCCCCTCCTCTGCGCTCCCCCGTCCCCGCCTCCGCTGGCGGGCCCCGGGCTCTCTCCCCAGGCAAAGACGGCTGACGTGCTCTCTCCCAGCCCGGCCCGCCGGGATACTTCTCCAATGCTGTCACTATCTTTAAAACAGGGAGAAAAAACATCCACCGAGACGAAACGCGTGTCCTCAGCCCGTGCGAAACTGCCTTCGCACACGGCACCGCCGCTGGCCTCTCCCGGCCCAGGGCCAGGCGGGTAGAGAGGGCACCCCGCACCCAGCGCCCGCCTTCCCCGGCCTGAAGCGCCCAGGCGTTTTGACTCAGCGGGATCTACCTTCTACCTTTCCCCGGGGAAGCGGCTGTCCTGGGAGGCTGGAGGGGGCAGGAGGGGACTGCTCCAGCAAGGGCGGCGCTACCTGAGCTGGAGTCAGTCCCCCATTAACCTTTGTTTCCCCTGCCCTGGAAGCCTGACACACCACCGGGTCAATGATCCATTTCACCGAGGATACACCTCTGCCTGGCGTCCCGGGTTGCCAGGGAACCAAGGGGAGCCCCCACCCCACCAACACCTCACAGACACCCCATATCAGTTCTTCCCTTCCTCCCGCATACCCCATGCAAGCTTCATCTTCGCTTCAGAACCTAAGGAAAGGTCACTGGCCAGTTCGTAGGGAATGGGCCAGGGCTGAGTCCCTGATGTGGACGGGGCTGCTCAGAAGCCTCTGACTCACTCACTTCCATCTGGGGCCAGGAAACCTAGCCCCTTCTCACCATCATCACCACCACCCCCTCCAACATCCACACTGGCTTTGCTTCTCCCTCCCCCACAGAAGGGACTTGGGCAGAGGGCTGGAGGGAATGAAAATAAGCCCAATTAGTCCATCTTCAGAAACAGCCCTTTGCGACCATAAAGGTCCTGAGGCAGTTTGCCTTGTTGTGGGTTCTGTTGTTTTGTTTTTGCTTTTCAGATAGCCTGGTGTTCCTGCAAGCACAGAGAATCAGGCAGAGAAAGGGACTTACTGGAGAGGGACAGGGTTGGAAATGAATTCCAGGGCCTGAGGCCTCAACCCCACCTCTCCAGTGGGCACATTTTCTCGCTGGCACTGGAGCTGGGGTGGAGAGGAGGGAACACCAGGGTGCTGCCAAAATTGTGCATGGTTTATTTATGAAGCATCCATTAGCAATGGCCCAGGCCCTCCTGGCCTGCCTGGATGGTGGGGGGGCATCACAGAGATAGCCATGGACATTTATTTATAGCCAGAGAGTGAGTGACCCCAGCCCCACCCCTGGGACTGCAGCTAGGCCTGCTGCAAGGAGTACACCAGTAGGGACTGGAGAATCAGTCTGGAAAAAGAATGGGGAAATGAGTGTCCTCAGGGGGTTAGAAGGCAGAGCACAAGCACAAGCAGCTCAGGGCTTTTGCCTCTGGCAGAACATGAAACTGACAAGTTAACTGATTTTCAGAACTCAGAGGGTGATGGGGGCACTGGCCATAGGTCTAGCCCAGCATGGGTGAATATCCACCCACACATAGAAGCAAGCTGCATTCCAGTGCAAGGCCTGACCCTTTCCCAGGTGAGTGAGTATGGGGTGGCTCCAGCCCATTCCCCACCACCTGGGAGGTATTTCAGGTCAAGTGCATCAGTGAGCAACAGGGCACTGGAATGAAGGCAAAAAAAACTTTTCCATCAAGCAGGTTATCCTTCTTGTTCTAGGGTTCCAGGCTCTCTCAGTTCCTCTACAACCCCAATATTTCCAGCCCCAACGTGGCTGAAAACACAAGGTTGTCCCTAAAAGACCAAAACCTGATCTGATTCCCGAGGCCCTAGAGGTAGAAGTTTGCTGACAGTGAGGAAGCCCTTCCTTCTGTCCATACTGCGCACCAAAACACCAAAGCATAACAAGCTGCCCCGCCTTTCAGTTCTGAAGTGAAGATGAAGCCTGCATGGAGAATGCAGGAGAATGAGAAGAACTGACATGGGGTGTGTGCCCCAATGGGGCACCAGGTGCTGGTGGAAAGGGGGCACCCCTCCATCTCCCTAGTATAAGGCAGAGAATGCAATGGCCATCCATGCTAGACTTCCCCATCCCACCAACATTTATTAAATACTTTGTGCAGAGGGACTAAGGTAAGTGAGAAAGAGAAGACCACCTTTGCCTAAAACAAACATTGCTCTAACACACAGGAACCACAAAACAACCCCATGCCAGGCTACCTGGTGCAGTGTGACCCAGCCACAGTTCCCCAAAATTAGGCCATTCACATACCCCCTTCATCATTTTTTGGCTCAACATCACATACCCCGTCATTTAATATTATTTCCCCTTAATTAAATCAACTCACTTTTTAACTTAATTACTTTTAAAAGAAAACATTACTGCCCTAAATGAAAACTTATGATCGCTTGTCATTCATATCATGAAAACAAATACAAACTTATTAAAATCTAGCTCAATATTATTGCCTGACCAAGTCTCTGAGCTTCAAACAACTTTGTTAAGAGAAAAAAAGAGGCAAGTGTTAGGTGTTAGCCAAAGCACTTGCACCAAACAAAGACATGGTCTTTAAAGAAATCACAAAGTTTGAAAGAGAATCAAAAGGGAACACTTTTCGGGGCACCCGGGTGGCTTACCCAGGTGGCTCAGTCGTTAAACGTCTGCCTTCAACTCAGGTCATGACCACAGGGTCCTGGGATCCTGAGCCCCACATTAGGCTCCCTGCTCCACAGGAAGCCTGCTTCTCCCTCTCCCACTCCCCCTGCTGTGTTCCCTCTCTTGCTGTCTCTCTGTCATATAAATAAATAAAATCTTTTTAAAAAAAAGAAAGAAAGGGAACATTTTTCACATCAGTGAGTCAACAGAGAAGGCTGGACAGAAGCAGACCAGAGCAAAGGAGGTCAGAGAGGCCTGCAGGAAAGGGGTCTCCCAATCTTTACCAGCAGTCTATCCCTAGCAGTGTCCCAGCTCACAGAACCTCAAAGGTCGGTTCCCGCCCACCCCCACCCCACCCCCAAACCCCCAGTCCCTGAGACAAAGTGTCAGGCAGCTGCCAACCTGGGTCTCTGCCCCACTGGGGGTAAGCCCAAAAGCTGAAGGGGCCTGGGTGGGAGTCGGAGGAGGGCACCATAGGGAAGTTAATCATGAACAGAGGGCAGACAGCTGCACACCTCGTTCCTAAGGGGCCAGTGGGGTGAGACAGACAGACACGCATGCTTGATCCTAAAGAAAAGGGCCTTCTGTGCCTGGGAACCCGCTCCAGGAGACACATCCGTGTGAAACTGGGACTTAGCCCAGCGCCCAAGTCTCAGAGAGAAACAGGAGCAAGGGCTCCTTCTCCACCCCATGCCCCCTCGAGCTCTGGGACCTCCATGCTTCTGGAAAATGACTGCAACCCCTTTTTGGCTAGGACTGGGAAAAGATAGGCAGCAAAGAGGGGCTTGGAAGCCAGCGGGGTGGGGCCTTCTATGAAAACCAGACTTCTTTCAGACGCCTCGCCCCTCCCCTTCTGCAGGGGACAGCTTCTCCAACCACCCTATGGATCGCATAACCTTAGGCCCACTCAGGACAGGCCAGGACCGCCACTCTCTTCTGCCTTTGGGCCACATCCGCATATACAGCAGCTCGGGGAAATCACTCTGAAGCCTCTCTCACTCTCACTTCTATGGAACACCCACACCTGTGCTCTAGGCAACAGGATGACATTCATTCTTGGCAGGTACATCAGCGCCCCCTGCTGGGCCTCATTACAGTTGTGTCTCTGGTTACTAGCCCAGGAAGAAGAGAAAAAAGGGAGAGGGGTGGGGGTGGGGGGTGCTCCAGAGGGAAAAAGAGGGAGGGAAAGAGAGAGGAGGGAAAGACTGGAAAGGTCTGAGGTGTGGAAGCCATTTATACTTTGTTCTGTTTTTAAGTAGGCTCTATGCCCAGCATGGAGCCCAGCACAGGGCTTGAACTCACAACCCTCAGATCAAGGCCTGAGCCACAACCAAGAGTCAGATGTTTCACTGACTCTCTCATGCGCCCACCATTCCTACTTTGAAAAGAGAGATGCAGGAGGGGTCTTTGCCAACACCCAATGAACTGCCTCTCCTCCCAGTTCCCAATGTCCCCTCTCAGAGCCCACCAGCAGCCCCCAAGGGGGCCCATACCACAACACGTTCCTTCAGTGACTGCACCAGGTGATGCCCAGGCCCAGCAGGGAGGCCGCAAAGACAAGTCTCAGGAGCCCTGGCAACAGCTGTACTTTCCTGGAGCCACACATTTCATACTAAACAGAGGATCTGCCTAGAAACTGGCTCAGATTTTGGAAACGGATCTTGGTAACTTGTGTGGCATTTCCGAGCTCCAAGGAAAGGAAACTGTGCCTGAGGAAACCCACAGATCCCACTCTGTGGCAGGGATCCAGCCCTCAGGCTGCACGTCGTTTGGGATCCAGAGCCTGCCATGCAAGACGTCAATCAGGACTGAACCCATGAATCTAAGTGGCATGACTATAATTTTTCCCTCGATAGAAACATTCGAGAGGACTCTTCTGTGTGTGACATTTCTGATGCACATGAAGCAAATTTTGCATGGTGGCCACCCAGGGCTCCCCCCAGAGAACCAGGAGCGGAAGAGGCTGAGGACTGAGTGGCCTGCAGCCTGTCACACTGAGGACCTCCTCTCACACCCGGGTCCCTGGTCCCCACGTCACATCACCAAGCCTCGCCAGCTGTAGCTACCCAAAGCCACTTCTACTCCCCAACTTCCTAAGACTGAGTGGAAAAGTGAGGAGGAAAGCTGTCTTTCCATAATATTAGCAACATTGCTTAGCAACATCGTTCTAAGCAAGAACCGGCAGACTCTCCAAAAACCTATTCTGTTTGGATCTACAAAGAACAGAATGGTTTCTTATACATGTATTATTTATATACTCTTTTATACACCCAGTCACGCCTTCTGTCTCTGGCTTCCTTGAGAAATGACGTATTACGCCTAACTGAGATTTCCAGACAACTAGAGCTCTGACTTGCAAAACTTTTTGTTTGCCTGCTTGCTCTTAGCGTAATAACCTTGGCCGAAAAATCTCTCTAAAAGTCTTACACATTTTCATTCTTTTTAAAGGCAACCTTTCCTTCGTGGCTCAGAGCCATTATGATCAATACCAACCACTGTACACGCTAAAACTCCGTTATGGGGCACCTGCGTGGCTCAGTCAGTTGAGTGTCTGCCTTCAGCTCAGGTCCTGATCCCAGGGTCCTGGGATCGAGCCCCATACCAGGTTCCCTGCTCACAGGGAGCCGGCTTTTCCCTCTCCTCCCTGCTCATGCTCTCTCTCGCTCGCTCGCACTCTCTCTCTCAAATCAATAAGTAGAATCTTTTTTTTTTTAATTTTTTTTTTAAGATTTTGTTTATTTATTTGACAGAGAGAAATCACAAGTAGATGGAGAGGCAGGCAGAGAGAGAGGGAGGGGGAAGCAGGCTCCCCGCTGAGCAGAGAGCCCGATGCAGGACTCGATCCCAGGACCCTGAGATCATGACCTGAGCCGAAGGCAGCGGCTTAATCCACTGAGCCACCCAGGCTCCCCAATAAGTAGAATCTTAAATAAATAAACAAAAATAAATAAAATGGACAGTCCAAAAACAAACTGTGTAATATCCGTACCACGGAACACCACTTGGTAGTAAAAAGGAACAAAATACCAAGACATGCAAAAACAGGGATGACTTTCTGAAACAGTATGCTGAGTGAAAAAAAGCTAGATACAAAAAAAAAGTATGATTGCATTTATATGAATTCTAAAACAGACAATCTAAGGTGTAAGAATTAGGGCAGTGGTTGCCTCTGGGGGTAAAGAAGCTTCTGGAGAGACAGAAATGTTCTATTTCAGGAAAGGGTGGTGGAATCCATTTGTCCAAAATGTACAATTAAGATCTGTGTATTTCAATATATGTAACTTTTACCCCCAAAACACTGAAATTAACAGTAAGCGCAGTAAGGAGTGGGCTGGGTGGAGGTCTGGCTGACCCAGGCATGGCACTAGCTGCTGGGGGCACGATTCTATTTACCGTGTATGTGCTTGACATTTTCCATAATCAAAGTAAGAGAAGATGTTCATAGTGGGAAGAAAAGGTTAACAGATTATCTCTGGAAGTAAATGATGTTTTTTATTGTCATCTTTGTGTTTTTATACTATATACAAATTTATAAGGACTCCATTTTTGTTTTCTAAGTAAAAAGATGGCTATGGTCAAACTTTTTTTTTTTTTTTTTAAGATTTTATCTATCTGACAGAGAGAGACATAGAGAGAGAGAGAGAGGAAACACAAGCAGGGGGAGTGGGAGAGGGAGAAGCAGGGACTCGATCCCAGGACGCTGAGATCATGACCTTAGCTGAAGTCAGCCACTTAACAGACTGAGCCACCCAGGCACCCCGTTGTTAGACATTTTAAATGAAAATGCCTGTGACACCCCTAACAAGTACTCTTGGCAGGGGTGGGGGGGCTTTGCTCACTATGTTGTTTTGAATCCTCGCTCAGTGACTGTTCACCCGGAAACCAAAGAACTGAGCTTGACAACAGTGAGAGTGAGCACTGGAGGGCTGTGGTGAAGCTCACTTTAGACCCTTTTTGCTCCTGACTTGTATGCATTTGCCATATGCAAGAGTTTTTAGAAAGACTGAGGCACTGCTGTGTACGAGCAGGCAAGTGTTTAACACATACACACACATACACACACACACAAACACCCTCAGGTCAATCTAGGATTTAGGTACCCACACAGTCCATCTGCATTCCCTGCACCACACATTCCACCAAGGTATGTGTCTGTGTCTACGTGTGTACACACGTACACATGCATGCACACACGTGTGTGCAGAGGCAGGGTTGGGATGCCGAGCTGCTGGCACCAGACCAGGCAGGAGTACCAACGTCACCTCTGAGTCAACACCAGGAGGATTGCTGTATGCACCACGGACAGCTCATGAGCCTGGTCAACCAGAAACTTCATAGGTGAGGGCCCCATCTACTGATCCCTGATAAAACTTAATCTGTTTTCTGTTGTCTGAGCTAATCTCTCGCTTCCTTGGGATGGACACTCCTTTCTAGAGGAAACTGCCCCATGGGTGGGGGTAATCAAAGCTCTTCGGCTCCAGGAAAGGTGCTTCCTTCACAACAGACTCTGCACTGGGACTCACTGATGTGTTAATAGCTCTTTCCCATTCAGACATTAAGTCCTCTTAGCCTCAAACACAAACACAAAGTTGATCTCCAGTGTTGACACAGACTCCCAGGGCTTGGAGCTTTGCCCCATGGGGCCCAGCCCTGAGGCTCCTGGAGAGCAACTGTCCGAGTTTTGCAAGCTTTCTACCAGGCAGGCTTTCCAGGGCTCTTTCGCTCTTTACATCAGGAAAGTCCTTCCAGCTATCTAGCCTGCATTACTTCTGCTGTAACCTGCGCTCTTTGGGTAAGCAACTCCCCTCCACCTTTAGAGAAACCCCATTTAGTTCCCAAGTCCCAAAACTGTGCAGGGTTGATGATCCTTTTACCCAAGCCTCCAAAGTCTTTGCTTCCATCCATTTCCTCCCTTGCCCCGGCCCTCTTCACTCAGTCACGAGACAGGATCAGGGACTGCGTGGGTCACAAATGATGGGTTGCAGCTCATCACTAAAGAACCAAAGCCTCCCAATTCGTCCCTTCTTCTTCTTAATAGATTAGAGCCATTTCAAAGTTGTGGGGAGCCAGGCTCAGGAGCCGGCTTTATGGGAACACCATCTGTCAAATCTGTCATGGCAGGGGACATGTAAGGAAGGGTGTCCTAAGATAGTCTCCAGGCAAAGCCGTCAGTGACCTTCACATGGCCCCCATGTCAGTTATGAGAATCACTCTCTTCACCAACCTGGGAAAGCAGGGGTCTAGAACAGAGACAGTTGCAACCCACCCCACCCTGCAAAGCAGTGGGTGCCCCAGAGGCAGGACAATGGATTGACAGTGTAATGTACCCAAAAGATCCAATGGGGAAATCAACTGAGCTGCTTTCTCGGCTGTTGATCCGTCGCAAAAGAATGCCTCCTCCCCAGAGAGGCCTTCGTTGAGCACTTACCTAGAGTACATCCCCTTGGTTACGGGGGACCTAGCTTGTTTTGTTTGTTCTGTTTTTATTGATTTGTCTGTTCACTTGTTGTTTGGTCTTTCTGTCCCAGTGGACCATAAACTGCACAAAGGCAGACACCATGGATGTCTCAGACATCACCACCATTTCCATGCACCCTGAATGGCATCTGACCCACTCCAACGCTCAGTAAACATCATTGGAAGGGAGGAGGGATGGAAGCACTGGGTGGGGAGGGTGGGCGGTGGAGAAGGAGTAAGATAGGAGTAAGGAAGGGTAGCCCTCCAGGAGGATCTTGTGTCCTGGAGTCTGAGCTTCCTTGGCCCCAGAAGATCTTTAGGCTTTTGACTTGACAGAAGGGTTTTGGCTGGCTGTAAGGTAAGGCAGAGCACTGAGGTCCCAGGGTTAGAAACCCACCCTCCCCTCCTCACAGATGGAAAGATTCAGATGGGGTGGCTAAAAGGATGCCTTCTTAGGGCCCTGCATCAAGCTGGGGCAGCCTGGGGAGTCTAGAAACTGCAAGGCAGCTGCTCCAACTCTAAGGTTTCTTTTGGAGTTCCTGAAAGCCACCTCAGCTTTTAGACAACCCCAGGGAGGAGAGGGCTCCAAAAATACCGTATTTCCTGCCAAGCCTAGAGGGAGTTTTTCTAAGTGTGTTTTCTCTAAGAAAAATAAAAGCGTTAACTGCAGCGAAGGTACAACTCTCTTAGGTGGTCCCGAATCTGGTTCATCGGACACCAGCCACCTCCACCATGAGGCTTAAGTTCAAGCCCAATGAAGTCGAAGTCATATACCTGCGGCATACCGGTGGGGAAGTCAGTGCCACGTCTGTCTGCCCTGGCCCCAGAGACCCGGCCCCCTGCGGCTGTCTCCCAAAAAGCCTGGTGATGATGTGGCCAAGGCAACCGGTGATTGGAAAGGTCTGAGGATGACCATGAAACTGGCCATTCACAACAGACAGGCCCAGACTGAAGTGGGACCTTCTGCCTCTGTCTTGCTTATCAAAGCCCTCAAGGAACCACCAAGAGACTGAAAGAAGCAGGAAAACATGAAGCACAGTGGAAACATCACTTTTGATGAGACTGTCAGCAATGCCCGACAGATGCGGCACTGATCTTCAGCCAGAGAACTCTCTGGAAGCACTGATGAGCCCCCAAGGACTGCCCAGTCTGTGGGCTGCAATGATACCATCACCCTCCCAACCCCACAGGTGACCTCAACAGTGGGGCCGTGGGATGCCCCACTAGTTAAGAACTATTAAGGAAGATATTTCAACATGGGATCATTTGACAACCCCCTCCAAAGGAAAGTAAATATGACAAAAATCAAACAAGGTTATTATATTTCAGCTCACTGGACACTGTAGCCTGCCCAAGGCCCTGAGTCTCTACTAACAAGGAAGAATAGCAAATGTTACAGAGATGTTAAAGACATATTAGCACCTAACTGAGATTTTCTCCTTGAGGTTGTGAGGAGCTCCAAAAGAGACCCAAAAAGGGGATGGCTTTCTCTCCAGTGACCAGTGCCAAGCCATGCTGTGTCCCTGTACCATCTAATGTCACTTTTCCCAGTTCCAACTTTGGAATCAGCCCGTGCGTTTCTACCTTCTTCCTCTCCCCACATGGAACTCAGAGAATGAGCTAAGGGCTCAGATGATTCCCCGTGAAGAAATCACCCCACCAGTCCCGAGGTGTCCACAGCCTAGTGTAGGTCACCATCCCAGCTGTTCCTGTCCATGAACAGCTCTGAGGGCAGGTGTTGCTCATCCTGAGAAGCCTGGGTGACTCAGTCAGTTAAGCATCTGCCTTCGGCTCAGGTCCCTGCTCAGAGGGGAGTATGCTTCTCCCTCTCCCTCTGCCCCTCTCCCACCCCTCGTTCACACACACTCTCTCTCTCCTTCTCTCTCTTTCTCTTTCAACTAAATAAATAAATAAAATCTTCAAAATATATATATATATCCTCCCCATTTGCTAGATGAGTAAACTTAGACACAGAGAGGTTAATGCTCCTATCCAGGATCACACAGCTACTAAGAAGCAGAGCTGGGAACCAGCCACAAATGATCCCCATAGATACTGACCCCCACAAAATCCAAAATGAAGAGTACTGGAGACTCCAGGAGAGAAGGTACTGATTGGGCCAGAGGCTCCCCAAGCCTTTCACCAGATTTCTGCCTGTTCAGTACCCAGGCCCCCCTGGTTGACAGACCTTGGAAAGCACTCTGACACCATTGTTGTTTTTTTGTGACTCAGGTGGGGCTGTGCTTCTCCCAACCTACCCATTCTGAACTCTCAGGTGGGTACCATGGTCCAGGCCTGACCAATCCATGTATTCCATTCACTAAGCCACAGTGATCACTTTAGGGAAGAGCACATTAACCTGGTAAGTCCAGAGTGAACACCTGAATCTTTGCTGGCACCACAGGAAGAAGCAGCTTACTAACTTTGGAGCTTCCAGATTTGGTGGCTGTGTTATGAGAGGAGAGCTGCCTACAAATGAAGTGAATGTGGAGGAAACCAGAGCCAAAAAGACTATCTAATATTTTCTGACCTACCTGAATCCAGCCATTCCTGAAGCCGAGTTTTCATAAAGGTATCCATTACAAGAACTTTTTTGGATTTGTTTTTCCTTTTGATGTCTTTTTTTTTTTCCCTAAGCCAATGTGAACTAGGTTTCTGTCATGAGTGACCTAGTTAACTAACGTAGATCTCTACCCAATGGGTAAGGACACACATGGGGGGGGGGGCAAAATTAAGCTTTAACAAGTAAGAGGGCCAGATCACTCCCTCACCCCAGGGGACCAACCCCCAAGGTGGACCATGGAGAAGGCTTCCTGGGAAGAACCCCCGAAACTGCTTCTCCAATACAAACAGACCTGGGTGCACCAACCCACCCAATGAGCGACAGGCTTAGGGACAGTTCATGGAGAGTCCTCAACCCTATCAAGGGGAAAGCAAATGGCACAATTCTGACCCTGAGAATAAACCAGGAATTTCTCTCTTCCTCTCTGCTGCCAGCATGCAGGTCACTCATTTCATCTTTCTTCAATAAGATCAAGGACTATTCAAGGAAGATGTTTAAAAAAGGAGGAAGGGGGAACTGACCAACAAATCCAAAATGTGGGACATTCTATAGAACCACTTTGCCAGGTCTGCTGTTCTATATTTAAGGAATCTAAAGAAGTGTGACAACCCAGTGCAGTGGCCACTAACAAAAAGTCAATAATATCACCTACTACACGATCCATATTCAAACTTGGAACAACTGGAAACATTTATACAGAGACTGTATGGTAAATTATCTTATTACATTAATATTAATTTGCTTATGTGTGATAATACTATTGTGGTTACATCAGAGAATAGTATTATTGGTGAGGTTTTGGTGAGTATTTTTTTAAAAATTTTTTAAAGATTTTATTTAATTATTAGAGAGATGGAGAGAGAGCACAAGTAGGCAGAGCAGCAGGCAGAGGGAAAGGGAGAAGCAGGCTCTCCACTGAGCAGGGAGCCCGATGTGGGACTCGATCCCAGGACCCTGGGTCCACGACCCGAGCTGAAGGCAGATGTTTAACGACTGAGCCACCCAGGGGCCCCTTTGTTGAGTATTTAGATGTAAGGTGTCATGATGTCCACAACTTGTCTCTACCTTACCATCCTTATACAGACAAAGAGAGACAGAACCACTGACAAATGGACCAAATCTCTCCTCTTGTTATCTGTAGGTCCCTTCCCTCGTCTGTATTCTCTGCTGTAAGATGAGGGCTAAAGGGGCACCTGAAAAAAGAACTAAAGACAGAGGCTAAGATGAGATGGTCCTTTCCAAAGTATTGGTGATAGGAGCGGTCTCCTAGGTCACCCCCTCTCTCCCCAGTTGTTAGTTCTAGGCCTCTCAGGGGACCCAGTTCTTAGAACTTGACCTTAAGATGGGCAGACAACACCCTAGACCAGCCCAGTAAGATCTGACCTCTCAGTTTTATCAGCAAAGAAAATGTAGCTGGGCTCTAAGCTGTGGCTTCCCCCAAGGCACCTGCAAGGTGGGACTGGTGTCTTGTAACCATGACAAGGTGAAAAACCATAGCCAGCCCCTCTGAACGTGACTGGGAGGTCACTGCATTCAGTCTCATGACAACTTGCCAGCCATCTCTCCTGTCAGTAAGGCTCTCTGGACTCCTGGGGCTTCAGAAAAGGGAGGGGTGGAAGATATTCTCCACAAAAGAAGCTTCCTGCGAAGATCCCAGATACATGCAGACAATTCAGAGGGCCACAATCCACTGACTTAGAGAGGACTCTGCTGCTCGGGGCGGATGGTGTGGTGGGCAGTGCACAACTGGAGAGACTCAAGAGAATGAGAAATCAGAGAAATGAGATCCTAACAAAAAGGACATTTCACCCAACAGACTGGTGAACGTCCACACCCACCCGTGGTGGGATAAAAGCTGTTGACAATTTAGCAGTATGGCTAAAAGAAGTCACCTACCCTACCCCCAGCAGTATCACCCCTAAGCTTTACTCATGTCTAGAAACATATTCCCCCATGCACAAGCATGTACACTGAACATGTACAAGCATGTTCATTGGAGCACTTTCTATAAGAGTTAAAAAACATCAGAAACAATTGTTTAGAGGGAAAACAGGTAAGCAGAATGTGATAGATTCACAAACTAGCTACTATGCAATGGTTACAAAGAGTGAGCTCAGCCTGGGGCACCTGAGTGGCTCAGTCAGTTAAGTGTCTACCTTCAGCTCAGATCATGACCCCAGGGTCCTGAGATCAAGCCCCATGTCAGGCTCCCTGCTCAGGGGAGAGAGCCTGCTTCTCTCTCTGCCTGTGCTCCTTCCCCTCGATCGTTCTTTCTCTCTCTCTCACTTACTTTGTCAAATAAATAAAATCTTTAAAAAGAAGAATATATGTTCATATTATATAGGAATTTATACAGAAGGACTGGAAAGGACCTCTTAAGTGGATTTAAGGAGGTAACAGGGTGGACTCGTAGTAAGAGGCAATCTTCTCACTGTATATATTTTTATGTCAATTTGCTTTTTGAACCAAATACATGTAAATACATCTACTATTCAAAGGAAATTATAAGTAAATAGTTAAATAGTATCAGTCAGGATAACCACAATACTTTAGACAGCATAGTGGAAACACTTAGCAATACTCATAAAAACAGAGGTCCAGACCCTTAGGGCCAGTTATTCCACCCTCAGGAATATATAGCCCAAGGAAATAAATTCTGCACACGCAAGAAACTACTTTCACCAAAATGGGTGTTCCTTTGGCATTTCTGGGGATGGAGAACTTGAAGCAACCTAAATGTCAACTAATAAGAGATCAGTTCATTTATTTATGCCCTGGAGACAAGGCTGCTGGGTACACCGTGAGCCGCCTCCCTTGGGATGCTCCTCGATACCTCTCCCAACTCAGGACAATGACAACTGAGTGCAGGTGACCAGCCTTCGGGTGATGAGATCGGCGGACAGCACAGGTGAAAGCCACTGATGCTCAGAGTTTCCAAGGGGAGCCCCACACTCCATGTGCCCAAGCACAGTCTGCAGCCATGAAAGATGCAGGTCCCAGGTCCACCCTCCAAATTCCAGTACAACACATCTGGGGTGAAGTCCAGGAATCTGAATTTTAACAAATACCCCCAGATGATCCCCTTTGGTAACCACTGCCCTACATCGGTGCAAACCTGGGAATAATTTCCATGAGGGAGAAAAGATTAATCACAGGAGCTTTTTGCTTCACTTTTCTCATGTTTTCTTTTACTTCTTGTATTTTTTTTAAGATTTTATTTATTTGACAGACAGAGCTTACAAGTAGGCAGAGAGGCAGGCAGAGAGAGAGGAGGAAACAGGTTCCCCACAAAGCAGAGAGCCCAATTCGGGGCTCGATCTCAGGACCCTGAGATCATGACCCGAGCCAAAGGCAGAGGCTTTAACTCACTGAGCCACCAAGGCACCCTACTTCTTGTATTTTTTAAGTAGGCTCCACACCCAATGCAGGTTTGAACTCACAACTCTGAGATTAAGCATCGCATGCTCTACCCACTGAGCCATGTTTTCTTTAACATCATGTGATGTCATCTTTCCAGTAAACACACAGACGCGTACACATGGATAGTGATTTTTGTATATAAGCACAAGCCCAGGAAGCTGAGGTCTTCTGGAAGCAAATGTCTCAGTCCTGCTTTCTAGGGAGACCAGAAAGCCCTCTATAGTCTTACTAAGAAGACGTTACCATTCTATTGCTGTTATTATATTAATATTAATATCAATTAATTACTAATGTATTACAAGTATAAGCTTTATTAATCATTAATAAATGATATTTTAACAAGCAATTTCATTGCATTTACCTTGTGTACTGTTGGAAGCACTTTACCCTTGTTGACTGAATTAATCATCATGACAATCTGTGTGGTATTACTCTTAATACTCCCATTTTACAGACTTAGAAGCTGAGAGATGGAAAGGTGAAGCCATTTGCCCATGGTTTCAGGTAAGGTACAGAGCTGGACTCCCCACTGGGCACGGGGCTTTAAGAAACCAAGCTCTTAAGCACTCTGCTCACCCAACAGCCTTGATCCTGTCAGATGGGCTGGGAGGTCAACACCAGGCTGCAGCTAGTTCAGTCTGAGAAATCACTCAAAGGGCATGTCTGAAGCATGGAGGGAGGGGTGGAGGTTGCTTTATCTCTGTGGCATAAAATAACCTTTCCCTGACAGTCTCTATGGAGCTCTTCCACTGATTCATGTGATCCCTTTTGCTGTCCAGCTCTCCCTTCTTGGGTCAAGCCCAGGTTCCCACCACCAGGGGTGATGTGAGACCAGTGCCACTTGCTGGAGTGCTACAGGTGAGCTGGGCGAGGCACCGGGAGGGGCCCCCCAGAAACATTCTCTGTTGATGGGGGTCGCTGGCCTTTCCCTTCGTAGAGAACTGAAGCCCCGAGAAGGAGGCGGTAGGCAGAGATTAAAAAAAAAAGAAAAAATGCCTTCCTAGCCCTAACTCACCACACCCTCCATCTGAAGAAAGCAAGTAATTAATCACTGAGACAGGAACCAGCTGCACCAGGAGCAATGGGAGAGGGGAGGAGCAGAGACTGAGAGAGAGCAAGACAGAAGAGCAAAGAGAGATGGAAAAGATGCAGATACCCAGAAATGGGGAGGGAACAGTCACCAACAGAGAAGATGAGCAAAGAAACACTGAAAATGACACAGCAGAGGGAGCACAACAGTCAGGAAATCGTCACCCGCTCTTCTGGCCCTGGCCAGGGCTCCCTCGTGCGTAGACCTCATCTCCCCAGAGAGCAAGAAGAGAACGCATCCCAAGTTCTAAACCTGAGCGAGCGCAAGGCACCTGTTCTCCCTTCTGCCCTCGTGGCCGCCAGGAGAGCAGGCAGTCTGTGCTAACAGCGCCACCTGCTGGCGTGGGGGAGAACTATGTGTTCTCCCATCTTGCCCACCAGGCAGGGGTCAAGCCTGACAGGTCTTAACCCATTCCCCACCCTCCTTCTGCATCTTCCCACCTCCAAGCCTCCAAGCCTGTTCCCACCTCAATACATACATCCTGTTCCCACTGCCTGGGATGCTCCTCGTGGCTGGCCCCTTCTCTTCACTCAATGTCTTCACTCAAATGTCATTTCAATGAAGGGATAATTTCTGACCATCCAAAGTATCCCCTGTGCATGCCCCTTATTCACCTCACTGTCCTGCTTCCTTCACAGGACTGGGTGTTATCTGAAACCACCCAGGTTCTCTATTATGTTCCTGTCTGCCTCCCTCATTAGAAAGTACCACGAGGCTCATCTAGATCTTAACAGTCTACTTTTGTATGAACTGGCTCCATATTCACTTAGCTGAGCTACCCTGAGCTCAAGAACCCAACTTTAAACTCCACGGAGATGGGCCACAAGCTCTTCAAACTCACCCTGTTCAAAGCCAAAGTCATTATCTTCCCCATGAAAACTGGGTTTCCCTCCTGTACTCCCGGCTTGGTGACCCACAGGACAACTCTGCAAATCTTCAAGGCATGAAGCCTAGCTTCATGGGACTCCCAGCTTCTCTGGGACTCCTCCACTCACAGAGACAGACCCCACGTGGACCAGACACCTGCTCTGAAGATTCCCCTACACATGGCCCTGGCCAGGGCCCTCCCCTCCAGCCCCAGTCCCTGCCTCCAGTTTCCTCAGGAGCAAGTGTCCTCACCTCCCAGTTCCACCCCAGGACTACCAAAGCTGCCTTCCCAGGGGCTCTCCCTCCCCCTAACCTGGGGCTCCCATCCCCTCCTTAGTCCCACATCAGAGACACCCCCACACTCCCTGAGCATACCCCACACTCACCTCAGTACCTGACTCACTGTTTCTCAAATAGCTCCATACATTTGCCAATCCCATGACTTTGCCCTTATGCCCTGAAATGTCCCCCTACAACTCTCCCCTCTTGTGGGATTCCTTTTCAACCGACAAATGCTACCTCCTTCAGAAAACATTGCCTGATTCCACAAAGAAGAATTCTCTGCTCCTCCCATATCTCTACCAGCATTGCCTCACATCCCAAGCTTTGCAGTTAGCTGTTGAACGTCTGTCACCCACACACTGTGAGCTCCTTGGGCACAGGGACCAGGCCCTGAATCCCGTAACCACTCTCAGTGTCTTCAGTAACAGCCACGGTCATGAGCAGTAAGGACTGTGCTAAGCACTTTTCATGTGAGTGCATTCAACCCTCAAATATCCCTATGACGTAGGGGCTTTCATTATCTTCACTTTCCAGATGGGAAAACAGAATCTCAGAGACGTTCGGGAGTTTTATCCAAGGAACGTCATTACTGAGTGACAGAAGCAGGATCCCCAGCTCCCAAATCAGTGCCTGGCACAAAGTAGGTGCCCAATGAATATTCATTAGCTAAACAAACAGCTCTCTTTCTCCCACAGTAGACCTCAGTGCTGTTCACAGTTCAAAGGCATGAACACCCCATGCTCTTGCTTTCTCTGTGCCAACTCTGACCCAGTTATAGGAGCCAAGTTTCTTGTCTTCTGTCTTCCCCCTCCTGCCCAAACTGTGAGCCAAAAATGACCCTGCTGTGTCAGGTGAGAGAAATGCTAGTGATGAGCCTATGTTCAAAGGGCATGACATGTTTGGAGGTAAAAGCAGGCACTGTACAGAGGCAGCCCTCAAAGCTTCCAGGTGTCCCCTTCAGACCCCCCACCAGCGTCGACACCTACCTCCCCTTCCTCTTCTTTAGCCAAACCTCCTTACTTCAGCTTGGTATACAGAATCTGCAATCCATACACGACTTCCCATTCAATTGTGTTGTTTCCCCGCTGTGTAATCAGTAATCGCTCCAGTTGTGCTTGGCCCTCTCTCCAACTGCCTTATTTATTACACAACCACTCAAGAACGTGGCTGCCTCTTCTGACCTTGACTCAGGGTGTGAGCTGTGAGTTCTGGATAGCTAACCCAAGAGGTGGCACGCAGGGCACCGTCGCCCCACATTCTTCTGTACGCGTGAGGCCCACCACAGCCGATGCATTGGCACTTACTCTGTACTCACAGTTGACTAAAAGATCAAGAAAAAGATAAAGGCAAAACAGATTTTTGACTGAATTAGCCTCCCAACAGTATTCCTGTCTCAGACACAAATTCCTGAACCCATACCATTCAGGAGGCAGGACATGTTGACATCACTGGGGCCCGCCCCCCGAACAGAGCCTGGGTCCCACAGTTCACTCCAAGGAACTTGGACCCCAGATTGGGAGACCAAAATGCATCAGGCATAGTCATGTGACATATGGTCTCATAACACAGCCCCCCCAGACCTATAAACCAGAAACTACCTCAGTCCCAAGGGGAAGTGGGTGGGGGGGGAGTGGGGCAGAGTGTCCAACCAACCCCCTGGCTGATGCGGCTTCCACCACAGCACCGAGAAGTCCTGGGTTCAGGTGTGAACAGAGGAAGTGCCCTGTCTCCCCTGACATGGAGGCAGCAGCCACCCCCCCCCCAATCTGGATCCCTCCAGGTGTCCCCCAAGCCTCAGTGGGACTAGCAGCATCGATGTGTGTCCGTGTGAGTGCAGAGCACCATTCCATCCTTCCATGCCTGGACCTGTGTCTGAGCGTGCCACTGGGTCTGCCTTCGGGCTTGTGCTCAAAATTAAGTATGATCCAGAGAGCAGGGGCATCTGGGTGGCTCTGTCGGTTAAGTGTCTGACTCTTTGATTTAGACTCGGGTCTCGATCACAGGGTCGTGAGTTCAAGCCCCACGCTGGGCTCCATAAAAAAAGAAAATGGGAGAGAAAACATAATGACAAAACCTGTGGAGCCAGACAACCCTGGCTGAGTCCTCCTTCATCCTATACCGCCTGTAGGGCAGGGGAGGTCAGTGTACCACCCTGAGCCTCGGTTTCTTCCACTGTAAAAGGGAAAGAACAGAAGGGGCGACTTCACAGGACAGTGGGGAGGACGAAATGAGGTAGAATAGCCAGTGCTCTGGAACTGGCAACTCTCTTTATTGCTGTTACAACGGAACATGGCAGCAGAAGTCAAACAAAAGTTTGTGCTTTTTAGGGACAGTGTTTCCGAGAGTGGGTGTGACTGTGTGTGTGACTCCGGATAAGGTCCTGTCTCAGTGCATGTAACAGTGTGTGCACCTGAGTGCCGGGGAAGCCAGGGCCTACGACTCACTACACGGGGCTGGACCTCACCAGGTTCTCTCAGCTCCTATTCCCTGGCCAGAGGGGACAGCTGTGTGTGAACTCCGGCTCGTGGCCACCCCCAGGGCGCCACCTAGTGGCACTAGATCCAGGCAGCCTGACACCTTCTGACCGGAGGGTCCAGGAGCATGTAGGCAGCAGGAGACAACATCACAGACTGCAGAATCTCTGGGCTTGTGCAGCTCTCGGAAAACCACCAGGGGAGTGTGGCCTTCTATTTCTAACCAGTGCCATCTAACAGAACTGTCCGTGATGGTGGAAATGTTCTGCACCTGGGCTCACCAGCGCAGGAGCCACCAGCCACATGTGCCTACTGAGCACTGCGAATGTGGCTAATGCAAATGGGGAACTGCATTTCTAGCTGTACTAATTTTAATTAATTTAAATGTGATTCACCAGACATGCCTGTACAGGACAGTACTAGCCTGAAGGACTGTTTGATCCTGGGCATCCAGCTATGCCCGCAACAGACAGACCAACTCCCTGGACCAAGGCATCTCCTTTTCACACATGCCAGTTTGACTCTAACCACGTCCGCAGAGACCCGACTGACCCGGTGATGAAGAGCCAAGAAGTCAGATCCTCTCCTAGAGCCCCTGGGGGTGCAAGCAGGTCCCAGGCAGTGTGCCACGCCTCCAGGACACAGCACACCCTGATCCTGGAAGAGGTGGGGGCCCTGTGACTGAAGAGCCTCCTGAACGCAGACAGAAGCATGGACTCAAAGACAAAGAAACCAGCTATGTGATTCAAGCCAGGGACATCTCAGAGGCTAATTTTCTTCACCTGTGAAATAGGACTCGGAGAACGTAGCCCAGAAAGACTAGGTGAAGATCCAGATAAGGCATATAAAAGCATCTCACACAGTGCAGCTGCACAGAATACGCAGGAAATGTTGGCTAAATTATTATCAGTCCTATAGAACCCACATATACCCCTGGCAGCAGTGTTAACAGTAAAACCTCCTTTAAAAATATAAAAATAAAAATTATATCTATACTATTCATATAATGCATATTATATATACTTGGTTTTATCACAGCATACATGACATAGAATGTTCCGTGACTTTCAGCTGTACACACAGTGACTGGCTAAGTCTGCACATCAGGCTATGCTCACAAGTGTAGCTGCCATCTGTCACATACAACGCTACTAATGGACTATATTCCTGACGCTGTACCTTTCATGCCTGTGACTTACTGAATCCATAACTGAAAGTCTGTACCTTCCACCCTCTGCCCCTTTAACAACCATCGGTTTGATCTCTGTATTTATGAATCTGTTTCTGCTTTTTGTTTTTGTTTTGTAGATTCCACCCATAAGTAAAAATCATAAAACCCTTTTTATTTTTTTTTACTTTAAATTCCAGTATAGTTAACCTACGGTGTTATATCAAAATAAAATAACAGTGTTGGGGCGCCTGGTGGCTCAGCGGGTTGGGCCTTTACCTTCAGCTCCGGTCATGGTCCCAGGTCCTGGGATCGAGTCCCGCATCGGGCTCTCTGCTCAGTGGGAAGCCTCCTTCTCCTCTCTCTCTCTGCCTGCCTCTCTGCCTACTTATGATATCTCTCTCTCTCTCTCTCTCTCTCTGTGTCAAATAAATAAATAAATAAATAAATAAAATCTTTTAAAAAAAAAAGAATAAAATAACAGTGTTATATCAGAATAAAAAGTTTCTGCACAGCAAAGGAAACAATCAACAAAATTAAATGGCAGCCTACCAAGTTGGAGAAGATATTTGCAAATGACATATCCAATAATGGGTCAGTATCCCAAATCTATAAAGAACTTATAGGGGGACCTGGCTGGCTCAGTCGGTAGAGCATGTGACTCTTATTCTCAAGGTTGTGAGTTCAAGCCCACGTTGGGGATGGAGGCTACTCAAAAAATAAAAATAAAAATAAAAAACCGGGGCACCTGGGTGGCTCAGTGGGTTAAGCCGCTGCCTTCGGCTCAGGTCATGATCTCAGGGTCCTGGGATCGAGTCCCGCGTCGGGCTCTCTGCTCAGCAGGGAGCCTGCTTCCTTCTCTCTCTCTCTCTCTGCCTGCCTCTCAGTGTACTTGTAATTTCTCTCTGTGAAATAAATAAAATCTTTAAAAAAAAATAAAAATTAAAAAAATAAATAAATAAATAAATAAAAAACCTAGGGTGCCTGGGTGGCTCAGTGGGTTAAGCCGCTGCCTTCAGCTCAGGTCATGATCTCAGGGTCCTGGGATCGAGTCCCGCATCGGGTTCTCTGCTCAGCAGGGAGCCTGCTTCCCTCTCTCTCTCTCTGCCTGCCTCTCCATCTACTTGTGATTTCTCTCTGTCAAATAAATAAATAAAATCTTTAAAAAAATTAAAAAAAATTAAAAACCTATGGAAAAAAATTAAGAACTTATACAACTCAATACCCCAAAAACAAATAATCCGATTAAAAGTGGACAGAGGAAATGCACATAAAACCTCTCTTCAGGGTAATCTGGCTACATCTGGAAGAGGGGCAACCCAACAGCCTCACCTGCAGGTATGCCCCCAGGCTCTCATGCATATGCACAGAAGGTCACACAAGGACACAGTCACTACAGCATTCTCTGCAATATAAGAAAACAGACTGCGGGGAGGGGGTGTGCGCCTGGGTAGCACAGTCTCTTGAGCATCCAACTCTTGGTTTCAGCTCATGATCATGATCTCAGGGTCGTGAGATTGAGCCCCACATAGGGCTCCAGGAGGCTTGAGACTCTCTCCCTCCACATACTCCCCCACCCTGTGTGCTCATGCTCGTGTACACACTCTCTCTCAAATAAATAGATCTTTACAAAAAAAAAAAAAGAAAAGAAAAAGAAAATGTTAACGACCCAAGAGACCATCAATAGGAGATACAAAGGGGAAGCAAAAAATACAACATATTCGTACACATAAATACCACATGGCAGTTAAAAAGAAGGAACTAAATGCATGACACCATGGATAGATTCCAAAATCCACGTGGAGAGGCACAGATGCAGAACTATG
Organism: Mustela nivalis; assembly: GCF_964662115.1. NCBI lineage: Eukaryota > Metazoa > Chordata > Mammalia > Carnivora > Mustelidae > Mustela > Mustela nivalis. The sequence continues at coordinate 16,904,996 of NC_139036.1, forward strand.
GCGGTAACAACGAACACTGTTCTAAGCACTAGAGATATGTAGGCTTACACAATTCCCAAAATAGTCCTGTAAGCAGGTTTTAGGCTTTACTATTATTCCCATCTTACAGATGACTAAAATGAGGCACAGAGAAATTACGTAACCTGCTGGGACGTCTCAAAAGCTGGAAAGTGCCAGAGCCAAGACCTGGACCCCAACAGTCCGACGCTAGAACATGACCATGACACTCATATAAATTTAAAAGGACTGCAAGGCTCCCCCAGCCTCACACTTCAAGGGGAGAGGGACGCAGGCAGAAACCGCTGGACCACGGCAGGGCAGGAAGAAATAAAGGCATTTCCTGCCAAGGAAACAACATCAGCAAAGACGGCAAGGCTAAAAAGTGCCAGAAAACAGCAAGTCACACCATCTGGCTGGAGCTGAAGATCAAGAGGAGGTTGTAAGAGGGGCGCCTGGGTGGCTCAGTGGGTTAAGCCGCTGCCTTCGGCTCAGGTCATGATCTCAGGATCCTGGGATTGAGTCCCGCATCGGGCTCTCTGCTCAGCAGGGAGCCTGCTTCCCTCTCTCTCTCTCTCTGCCTGCCTCTCCATCTACTTGTGATTTCTCTCTGTCAAATGAATAAATAAAATCTTTAAAAAAAAAAAAAAAAGAGGAGGTTGTAAGAAAAGTGAAAGAAGAAAAAAAATGATGATGCATGTGGATTCCTAACACACAGAGAAAACTATATAATGGCTCTAGACACCTACTCATGGATATGACTGCATTAGAAAGACTGAGAAAAAAACCCCAAATTCCCAACAGTGCTCACCTCTATGGAGGGGGGAGACAGGGTAATGGAGACAAGGAGAAGTGATTACAGGGATTTAACTTGAGGATGCCATTTCCTTTATTTAAAAAAAAAAAAAAAAAAAAAAGCTCAAAAAGTTTAATACAGAAGTACCATATGATCTGGCAATTCAGCTTCTGGGTATGTGCCCAAAAGAACTGAGGGGCTCCTCAGAGTCTTGTAGATTCGTGTTCAGAGCAGCATTATTCATACCAGCCAGAAGGTGCAAGCGTTCCTCGACAGATGAGTGGATAAACAAAATGTGGATAAATAAAATACTCTCTGTGTATTTTATCTTAAAAAGGCGGGGGATTCTGACACATGCTACCACACGGATGAACCTTGAGGATACTACGCCCAAGTGAAATATGCCAGACACAGAAGGGTCAACCCTGCACAAGCCCACTTCTCTGGGGTTGCACAGTGACCAAATTCACAGGGACAGAAAGCAGAATGCTGGTCAGCAAGGGGCTGGGGGTGGGGGGTGGAGACAGGGAGTTTCAGCTTGGAAGGATGAAAAGTTCTAGAAATGACTAGCGGTGGATGGTTATATAACATTATAAATATAATGCCACTGAATAAGTAATAATGTTATTAAAATAATAGGTATATTTTACCATCATTGTTTAAAAAGGTTTGGTGAAAAGGCAACAAAATGTTCACAACTGCCAGGTTTGGGTCATCAGTACTCCAAGGTGGCCATGACACTATTGTAAAAATCAGACAAACAAAACAAGAGCCTCAGGATGGCGGAGGGTGTAGAAGCGAGACCCAAGCCCATGCAGGCAGGACGCCCCTCATCGCCACCCCCTCAGGCTTTCCCATCCCTCCCTGCCCCTCCTCCTATTTCTACTGCATTGTGGTTGCTATAGAAACAAGGCACCTTGGGCTCCCAGAGCCCAGCCCAGGTGCTGCTAACTCCAGGAATCATGTCAGAGTGTGAATGCAACAAAAGCCGGATCATCCGGGCCTCATACACACACACACACACATATGCATATACACATACACATACACACACATATACACATACATACACACACACATGCATACATATACACACACATACACACATACACATACACATACATCCATATGCATGCACACATACACATATATACATATGCACACACACATATACATAAATGCATACACATATACACATACACACACACATACACACATACACACACGTCTGCTCTCTTGGTAGGTTTACCAAATAAGGGTGTGTCTGTGTAGGTCCCCGCACTAATACCAGCGGCTCATTCCCGACAGCCGCAGGCCTGGGTCTGGATGCATACAGGTCCTGTTTGCCTCAGGGGGTATGGCTGCATGCATGTGCACATGTCACATGGGCATCGGTGTCCACACAGTCCAGGACTATGATTACTAATACCAAAAATCCTGTGGCAGGTAACATACTCCACGCCTCCCCTGGATTATCTCTTTGAAACCTTACAACAGTAGTACCTATATGTATTATCCCCAATGAGACATAGAGAGACTGTGCAGCTTACATGAGGTGACCCAGAGCACATGAACCTCCCCACATGACTGTGGGGAGAGAGCTTTAAATGTCACCAGTTCCCAAAAAGCCACAAACACAGCTGCCTCAGAATACCACCCCTGGCCTTGCTAACACCCGGGTCTCCTGGGCCCCACCTAGGCCTGAGGAAGCAGACTCCCCAGTGTGGAGGGGCACAGCAGCCGGGGTTGGGGCACCCCCTGGTCCAGCCTTGGCTGAGCTGGCAGGGTGGTCTGGACAGACTGTGGCAGGCTGAGTTCCCTTTAAGTCCTCTTTCCGGGCCTAGAAATGGGCCTGGAAAGCCTGCAGCCCAAAGACCCTCAATTCCAGACGGTGTCTGCTCACAACGAGCTAACCAAGAAAGTGCCAGTGACTGCCACCTCTCTCTCTCTCTTTCACATGCGCAAGCTCGCATGCGCGCGCACACACACACACAGATCTCTCGGGGCAGGGCTCCAAAAGTCAGTTATGTGGCTTTGTGGCCTGCCAGGCACGGATTTCCGCCCACTCCACCCTCTAAGAATGAGTGGGTCATGGGGTGGAGGTCTACACTGCGGTCACCTCCTAGTTCACAACTCAGCCCCAGGCAGGGAGGGGTCAGTCACCTCACCTGAACAACAAACCATGACGAAGTGAGGCTGGGCACCTGCAAGGCTCCCCCAGCCTCACACTTCAAGGGGAGAGGGACGCAGGCAGAAACCGCTGGACCACGGCAGGGCAGGAAGAAATAAAGGCATTTCCTGCCAAGGAAACAACATCAGCAAAGACGGCAAGGCTAAAAAGTGCCAGAAAACAGCAAGTCACACCATCTGGCTGGAGCTGAAGATCAAGAGGAGGTTGTAAGAAAAGTGAAAGAAGAAAAAAAAAAAAACCACCCTAGAAATGTACTGGGGCACAGAGAGGTTAAATACCTTGCCCAAGGTCATGGAGATGGTGGATCAGAATTTGAAACGTAGGCTGCCTGACTCCAAAGCTCACACGTCGACCGCTAAAATGGGCTTCACTGCTCGGTAGCCTTCGCTTCAGCTCATGTTCTGGAATGCTATGGAAGGCTGGCTAGGCCTGCAGCAGAGGTCATCTGTGTGGTGGGAGAGCATCTGCGCCCCTTCCCCCTCAAAATTAGCAATGTCACTGCTAGAGGGTAGGTTGCTGGGATCTCGTAAGCAAAGGCCAGGAATGCTGCTCAGTATCTACAATGCACAGGACAGCCCCCACCACAAAGAGTTATCCAGCCCCAAATGTCAACAGAAACCTTGACCCAGAGTGACTCACTCACCGGGAGCCCACTTTAACATCCAACCTGAACTGAGACAATCATCACACTTGCTCACCCCTTGGGCGGGATCCCAAATTTTGCTGCATATTAGAATTCCCTGGAAATCTTAAAATATATATATATTGATGTTGGGTTGCACTCCGGGCATTCTGATTTCCAGTTCTGGAACTGGGTGCAACCCGGGCATGAGAATTTCTTCTTTTTTTTCTTTTTTTTTTCTTTTTTTTTTTTTTTTCCCCAGCGTCACTTGGCACCAGGGAAATACAAATCAAAACCACAATGAGATACCACCTCACACCCATCAGAGTGGCTAAAATTAACAAGGCAGGCATGGGAATTTCTTAAAGCCTCCCAGGTGATAGATAGCAAAATATAAAAAGTCTGGGAACTACTGCCTTGGCAGGGAGGGGAGGATCAAATTATCTGCTAGGGGCCAAAGACTTTCGTGGACGCTAATGCCAGAAAGAGACGACCAAAGACTGCCCAGCTCCCGACCAACATGGGGCAGGGACTGTCCCAGCAACAAGCCTACATGGAATCAGCAAGAACAAAGCCTGCCATGGGTGCAGGGAGGACAGAGCCAAAGATGGCTTGGGGGTGACGGATTAGTCAGAGCTGGCAGAGGCCTGGGGAGGACGTTAATTAGAGAGCCTCTGTCACTGTCTGAGCAGGAGATAATGGGCCTGAACCGGGAGGAGGGCGGGAGAAGACCCCGTGACTCAGGGACTTCACAACCCCGTGACAGAAAGAACTGGACTGGAAGACAGAAAAGGTTAATTGAAAGTGAGTGCAGTCTGGGCACAGAGCAGGAAATGATCTGTTGGCAGCTGAAGGTGGGGGTGAGCCCACCAGGGTGGGGGTGACCTGGGAGAGGGACTAAGGAGCCGGCCATGGGTAAACAGGAGCTGGAACCTGAAAGGGATGACAGTCCCAGAACAGGGGTGGCCCATGGGTGACCCCTGTGCTGAATCCTACAGGGCAGGCCAAACGCAGCTTGAAATTGCTGTGAAGATTTTTCCTCAAATTCCAGATTTCCAGAATCTCTTGGACAGTGGAAAACATGGTGAGACAGAGAGCATCCCAGCAGAGTGCTGGTGTGTGCCCCAGACCCCTCCCTGTGGCCCTGCCAGATCCCTGCAGCCAACAGGCCTCTCTTCAGAAACAGGAGACAAGATGATGTGATACGTCGGAAAGCAGTGACGACCAAGGGGTGGCTGGGGAAGCAGGAAAGCAGCCAGACACTGCACGGAGCCAGACCCCAATCTCTCATCCCAGCCCTGCATCCCCCGCCTCTGTGTAGTGCCATCTCAGCTTAGGAACAGCCCTCCTTGGGGTCCCATGTACTGATCTGTAAACAAGGAGGCTGATGCCCATGACATCTAGTTGTCCATCCTCCTGTCCACTGGGCTCCTGCAAGCTCCCCAGGTCAAGCCCTCTGGCCAGGCTTTGAGATTAAGCCTGGAAAACCTGATTCTTTCCAGCAAAGGGCAGCCCAGGCAGGGAGAAATCCCAAATACAGCTGAAGGACCCAGCGATGACCAGCCAGGGAGAAGAGGAAACACAAGGAACAAAAACCACCATCCAGGGGAGCCTGGGTGGCTCAATTGGTTAAGCATCTGCCTTCAGCTCAGGTCATGATCCCAGGGTCCTGGCACTGAGTCCCATGTCAGGCTCCCTGCTCAGAGGGGAGCCTGCTCCTCCCTTTCCCTCTGCCTATAGCTCCCCTCGTTTGTGCTTAAAACTAAAAAACAAACAAACAAACAAAAACCACTTTCTAAAATCTGAAGGGGTCTCGGGAGAAAGCGGGATTAGCTGGGGGATGGGGGACCAGAAACAGCAGTTACAGAGATTCCAGATGAAAGGAATACTCAGCTTTGAATAACTGGAGCTGTATTATAATAGAATAGGCATCCTTACAAAGTCATGAACTCCCCATCACCGAAAGTAACCAAGCTTGGGCTCAGTGACTAGTTTCAGGGGCACAAAGAATCCTCATAGTCATTAATCTTTTTTTTTTTTTTTTTTTAATTTCAAGTTCTAAGATTTAAGGACTCTAGAGATCTACAGATCTCTTTTAAAGGCTCTCCCCTCCTCCCAATGCCCCCATGGAAAGCTGTCGGGGATTAAGTTCTGGACTCTGTCTTCTAAAAAGGGATGGCCTAGATGGTCTGGATAAAGCACAAAACATCCACCTCCCTGCTGCCCTCGCCCTTCAGTAAGACCACAATCCTCCGGCCAGACCCAGCAACCCTTGCTGCACAGTCCCCATCCCAGAAAAGTCTCACCAGGGACCCCTCCAAGGCAGAGGGAACTGCTAGATGGCCCTCCCAGCACAAGCCAGAGAGGCCATCTACATCCCCTCCCAACACTCCCATCCCCAGTCCCTGCTCAGTCCCCCGGCAGGAGGAAGGAAATGGAAGGAAGGACCCCCCACACTCCCAGGAACCTCTGAGTGCTACACGGGCCCCTGTCCAGTGGGAGCCTCTCTAAGGGCAGCAGGGGGTCCTGACACTCCAACGAGTCCACAGTGTACGGACAGGAAGCACACGGGATGCATGGTGTGGAGGGGTCAGAACCTATCTCCAAACCTCACAGGAGCAACTGTTCCCGAGTCCTGGCCAAACCCAGCTTCTGGTAAGCCAAGCAGAGCCAACTGACCTCCTCTTCACGGGACCCTGGGTCTTCTCCTCAGGTCAGGTGAGCAGGCCTCTAGGCCTGGGGAGACCTGTGAAGAGCTCAAGCACACGGCCAGGCACCTGGGGCTCGAAGGACACTTTTAGGGTGAGAGGGCTCCGGCAAGGACAGCTGGGCCGGGCCGGTGGGCCAGAGGCTGCCATCTGCATCCTGCTCTCCTGCTTCCCTGTCCTTGTCTCCCACAGTGACACACTTAGCCCTATCCCACGGGATCCAGAAGGACCATTCAGCTCACCAGCCACATGGCCAGTACCCTCACAGGGCCCCAGGAATAAGCAGAAGCCCTCCTGCCCTGAGCCCCATCCCCATCTCAGAAGAGCGCAATGCCCAGTGCCCACTGGCCAGAGCTGCCAGCCAGCACCCTGCTTGCCCCTCAGCAGACATCCACCAGACCTGGTCAAGACCCACGGAGCTGCTTGTTCATCAAGAAATCAGAACAGGGACTCACCAGGGCTTCCTAGGCATGGCAGGGACCAGCCGGGATGAGAGCCAGGAACACACAAATCCCTGGAATTTGCAGACCTTGCTGCCTGGCAAACAGCACCTCCAGGTGCATCCCCGGTGCTTGGTAATGCAATCAGGCCACAGCCTGACTGCCAGCTAAGCGCCCGCCCGCCTTGCTTCTCCCTGTAGCCACTCACGCCCTGAGACTCCAGATCCCGAAAGAGACATGTTCGTGGTTACCATAGGAACTCGCTAAAGCCAAAAAAGGCACCACACAGTCACCCACATGGGCCCTCAAAGCTCACGTCCACCTGCACAAGCAAGCATACACACACGCCTACACTCCCCAACACAAGTCTACACTGTTCTTAGGCTTGGGGCCTGCCAGGTGTCAGAAAGTGGGTTCCTTGCATGCGTGGTCCAGCCAGGTGCAGTTACAGGCCAGAGGCACCAGCCAGTGCTTACATGGTGCTCAATTGCTTACTTGGCGCTCACCTGCTTACCTGGTGCTCATCTTGCCGAAAGCTTCCTCAGGGCTGAGCCGGGTGGGGCTGAGAACCTAGGACCACCACCATGTCTGCTTGCAAGGTCAGGCCTGAAATTTCTGGGCCACAGACCAACTCTTGCAACCCTCCTACTCCTCTCCTCTGGTCCCTCCAGGAGGGGGCAGGTATAAGGATCAGGATCTAAACCAGTCACCTGGGGCACCTCGTGGCTTAGTCAATTACGCAGCTGCCTTCGGCTCGGGTCATGATCCCAGGGTTCTGGGATCAAGCCCCACATCAGGCTTGCTGCTCAGCGGGAAGCCGGCTTCTCCCTCTCCCACTCCGCCTGCTTATGTTCCCTCTCTCGCTGTGCCTCTCTCTGTCAAATAAATAAATAATCTTTTTAAAAATTAATAAATAAATTTTAAAAACCAGTCACGTGAAAAGGGAAGAAGGGAAAGAGCCCTACACCCTCATCTCCATAAATGGGACCAACATGCACCCAGGAGCTCAAATGAAAACTTGAAAGTCTTCACCTTGACCCCTCCCTTGCCCTTACCCCCAACATCCAAACCAATCCAGCCTGGGGAGACCACTGCCTCAGTAGCTCTCCAATATGTTTCCTCTCTTCAACCCCACTGCCCCCACCCTAGCCTCCAACCTCTCCAATGGGTCAGCAGACGGCAGCCAGGGGGCCCCTCAGACTCACATCTTGGTCCTACTCCCCTGGAAACCCTTCAATGGCTCCCACTCACCCAGAGAAGCCATACTCCCAGGGGCAGCCCCGCCTGCCCCCGAACTCCCACCCCAGTATTCCATCTGTAATAGTCACAGCCCCACACCCTTCCCACCCCCGAGTTTCTAACCTATCTATGCCCTGCTGCTGTGACCCAGAGTACCTCACCCCTGGAGATGGCTCAGGCACTCCCAAGTCTGGAGGAAACCCCTTCCATCCTCTCAGAGGACATCTCTGCTAGCCCTCATCACATACCACTGCAATTCTCTGTTTAGATGTCTACCTGCCTGCAGGGCTGTAAGCTTTCATGAGCAGAGATGCCTCCTTTTCATCTTTGTTTCCCCTACCCCAGGGCCTGGCTTTGAGCGTGGGCTATAAGTGCCCAGTAATTGTGAGCTGAACTGACATAGCATCCTGACCCCCTAGAACAGCAAGTTCCCCCATCCCTAACAACTCTCAGCACAGGCTCTGGGTGTGTAAGAGGAAGTGACAAAGGAAGAAGCCCCAGAAGATTCTAGAACTTTTTGGTGGTACCTGAAGGATTCCTGTCCACTGCCACCACCCACCACCCAGTGTTCCCATGCAGTTCCATGCCTCCTGCACCACCTGCCCCTGAGGGGGCTCATCAAACTGAGTCTCCACCAAGGGCACGTGCAGCGAAGGCAGACGTGCACTCTGCGGCCAAGTGCATGCATGTCGGGGGTAACAAGGGTGGGAAAGCAGCATGGGGAAGGTTCTGAGAACTAATCAGCTCCAACCAAGACTAAACCAGCCATTAATACAGACCTGGATTCAGATCCCAGCTCCACGACTTTAACCACGTGTCCTAACCTCTCAGAGACCCTCTTTTCTCATCTGCAGAGGCTGCTGCTTCAGGAGGGAGCCATGAAACCTCAGGGAGACTGTGTAATGTGTGACAACTTAGCACACATACATGCTCAACACTGCTGGGGCCAGAACCCCCACATTCAGAGCCGTGTGGCTCAGGGACACCTCCAGGAGGTACATGACTGACTGTGTGGAGAGGACCAGGTCCCTAGAGGAGGAGCCAAGGCAACTGGCTCAAGGGCGTGTTAGGGGCTACACTAATTGACAGAAAAGATGTCTTACCCAGCAGACGCAGAGGAAAAGTGGCATCTTGGGGCCAAGGAGAGCTGTAGCCTGGGTAGCTGGCTACCTAAGGGTCATGTCAGGGAGCAGAGCCACATCCTGGCTTCCAGGCAGAACTCTGTATTAGGTGCTATCAATGGGGGAGGAAGAAGGATGGATGAACAGGTACTGAGCTCCCTTTTAGTGCCATGGGAGCAGGGGTGGATAGATAAAACCCTTTATGGTGTCTGCCCAGCCCACAGTCCACTCTTCCTGTCTGGGAACTAACCCCTCCCACAGAGAGAGAGGACCACAGCAACCACAGCTTATCCGTAAGACCCCATCTCTCCAGCTAAACTGACTGGACTGGGAATACACAACTGACCCAAGCTGAGCCGGTAAGATGCTCCCTCTTTTTTCAGTTTTACTGAAATGTAATTTATGTACCATACAACTCACTGTTTTAAATTGTGCAATTCAATGGCTTTTAGTGTATTCACAAAGTTGGCGGTGCTGTCACCACTATCTAGGCCCAAGGCACTTACACCACCCCACAAAGAAGCCTGTATCCTTTAGCCCTCATTCCCCTTAGTCCCCCCCAATAACCTCCCCAGCCCTAGGACACTATGAATCTATTTTCTGTCTCTACAGATTTGCTTATTCCAGACGTTTCATATAAACGGAATCACGCGGTATGTCATGTTTTGGGACTTTCACTTAGCATGTTCTCAACTTTCACCTGTGTTGTAACATGTATTAGTACTTGATTTCTTTCGATGGTCAAATAACATGCCATTGTACCAATATGTCACATTTTGTTTACCCATCCATCTGCTGATGAATGTCTGGGTTGTTTTCACTTTTTTTAATATCTTTTAAAGACTATTTATTTGACAGAGAGAGAGAGAGCACAAGGCAGAGAGAAGGGGAAGCTGGCTCCCCGCTGAACAGAGAGCCCAATGCGGGGCTCGATTCCAGGACCCTGAAATCATGACCTGAGCCGAAGGCAGTGGCTTAACCCACTGAGCCACCCAGACACCCCTGTTTTCACTTTTTTTGAAGATTTTATTTATTTATACTACGCAGCCATCAAAAAAAAAAAAAAAAAAAAACAGAAACAAAATCTTGCATTTGCAATGACGTGGATGAATCTAGAGGGTATTATGCTAAGAAAAATAAGTCAGTCGGAGAAAGACAATTATCATATGATCTCCCTGATATGAAGAATTTGAGACGCAGGGCAGAGGGGTCGTGGGGGGCGGGGAGGGAAAAATGAAACAAGATGGGACCCGGGAGGGAGACAAACCATTAGAGACTCTTAATCTCAGGAAACAAACTGAGGGTTGCTGGAGTGGAGGGGGGTAGGAGGGATGGGGTGGCTGGGTGATGGACACTGGGGAGGGTATGTGTTGTGGTGAGTGCTGTGAATTGTATAAGACTGATGATTCACAGACCTATACCCCTGAAACAAATAATACATTATATGTTAATTAAAAAAAAAAACCCAACTGGCTCAGTTAGGAGAGTATATATTTGCAGCTACAGTAAAGTTACATAAAACAAAAATAAACATGGAAAAAGTAAAAAAAAAAAAGAAAGAAAGAAAAAAAGATTTTATTTATTTATTTGAGAGAGAGAAAGAACAAGCAGTGGGGAGGGGCAGAGAGAGGGGGAAGTGGATCGGGGAGAGAGAAGCAGACTCCCTGCTGAGCAGGAAGCCCAATGTGGAGCTTGACCCCAGGATCAGGAGATCATGACTTGAGCCCAAGGCAGGCACTTAACCAACTGAGTCACCCAGGAACCCTGGGTTGTTTCCACTTTGAGTTATTATTAAGGAGGCTATGAACAGGGAGGGGCACCTGGGTGGCTCAGTTGATTAAGTGTCTGCCTTCAGCTCAAGTCATGATCCTAGGGTCCTGGAATCAAGCCCCGCATCAGGCTCCGTGCTCAGCCAGGAGTCTGCTTGTCCCTCTCCCTCTGCTCTCTGTTTCTCTCTCAGATAAATAAATAAAATCTTTGGGGGAAAAATAATGCTATGAATGCTTGTGTTACAAGTTTCTATATGAACATATATTTTCATTTCTCTGGGATACATACTTAAGAAAGGAATTGCTGGTCATTTGGAAACTCTACCTTTAAACTTTTGAGAAACTGCCAGACTATTTTCCAAAGTGGCTGCACCAGTCTGCGTTCCCAGTAGTGGCGTATGAGAGTTCCATTCCCTCCTCACCCTCACCAATGTTTGCCATTATCTTCTTTTTGATTATAGGCATTCTAGTGGGTGTGAATGAGTGGCTCACTGTGGCTTTGGCGTGCATATCCCTTATGGCTAATGACACTGAACATCTTTTCTTGTACTTACTGTCCATTTATACACTTTCCTTGGAGAAGCAGGGAGCCTGATGTAGGACTCGATCCCAGGATCCTGGGATTGTAACCCAAGCCAAAGGCAGACGCTTAACTGACTGAGCCACCCAAGGAATCATTCTCTGCCCATTTTTTAAAAATGTGTTGTCTTTGTATTATTTTACTGAGTTGAAATGGTTCTTTATATATCTTGGGTATGAGTCTCTTACCAGATATGTGATTTGCAGATATTTTCTCCCACTCTGTGATTTGTCTTTTTACTTTCCTGATAGTGTCCTTTGTAACACCAAGTTTTTAATTCTGAGGAAGTTCAATTTATTGATGAGTTGTTGGTGCTGTTACTTATGCTTTTGGTATCATATCTAAGAAACCATTGCCTTACTCGAAGTCATGAAGATTTCCATCTATGATTTCTTCTAAGAGCTTCATAGTTTTAGTTTTAACATTTACGTCTTTGATCCATTTTAAGTTAATTTTGGTATACAGTGTGAGAGAAGGGCTCAATTTCATTCTTTTGTATGTGAATATGGTTGTCCCAGCACCATTTGCTGAAAACCTATTTTGCTTCATTGAATAGTCATGACACACTTGTTGAAAATCAACTGACCACAAATGTGAGGGTTTATTTCCAGACGCTATGTTCTACTTCATTGATCTAGATGGCTATCCTCACACCAGTACCAAATTGTCTTGATTGCTGTAGACTTGTAGTAAGTTTCAAAATGAGGAAGTAGAGTCCTCGAACTTTGTTCTTCCTTTTCAAATTGCCCTTAAATTTCCCTATGAATTTTAAGATCAGTTTAGCAGTTACTGCAAAGAAGCCAGCTGGGATTTTGATGGGGAGGGTTTCCAGTTCCTGTTCAACCTCTCCTGAACTCTAGCTCCACCTCCTCCCCTGGGTTCCCCGAGACACCCTGGGATCTTTTCTGTAACTTCTGCTTAACCTGGTTACCCTGAGTTTTTCTTTCTTATAATCAGAAGACTCTTCACCAGGCACAAGTAAGAACACAGTCCTACATACTATCCCAAACAATCATCTCAACACCATCTCCCCAGGACTAAAGCACACAAACTGTCCCCCAGATACCCACCAGGGTCCCAATCTCAACCACTGGCCGGTGTCCCCAGCCACCTTGTTACCAGTTCCCTTCCAGGTTACATACATCATCTTTACCAGTTAAATAGGCCCTCAATAAGCACTTGTGAAATTGAACTAGGAACCTAAAACAGCACCAAAAGAAACACTCCTACCACTCTGTGCCCCTTAGTAATCCTGCTTCATGCCTACATCCCATTCAATCTATAGATAAGAAGTTCTAGGAAATCAGACACCATTGTGCCCCCTCGACAAGGGATACAAACCCTGAAGTCTGGAGAAGTTAAATGTCTTGCCCAGGAATGACTTGCCCTGAACACTGAGCTGCACTGTGGCACACACACCCCATGCAAACCAGCACAGGCACAGGCATACCCATAGTCCCACCCCATCTTCAAGAGTTGCCATAGAGGGCGCCTGGGTGGCTCAGTGGGTTAAGCTGCTGCCTTCAGCTCAGGTCATGATCTCAGGGTCCTGGGATCGAGTCCCGCATCGGGCTCTCTGCTCAGCAGGGAGCCTGCTTCCCTCTCTCTCTCTCTGCCTGCCTCTCCATCTACTTGTGATTTCTCTCTGTCAAATAAATAAATAAAATCTTTAAAAAAAAAAAAAGAGTTGCCATAGAAGCTACCTCCTCCTGGCAGTCTTCCAAGACTGCTCCCGCTGCACCTGTGTCACCAACTCTACAAAAAGAAAGCTCTCAGAAAGCAAGGACTGTTTGCATGCACTCCTGCCCTGCTAACCGTTCACCATCACCCTTCTGAGCAAAACAGTCCAAAGTGGGAAGCCTCATGCCCTGTATTCCAACCCTCAAGAGCAACTCTGCCTTGCCCGGAAACCTGTGCCCAGGGACTACACAGCCATTGCTAGCAACCAGATGGCACGTAGAGGGCAGCTGGCCCAGAAAATCTTTCAGCTGAGATGGAGGGTTACAAGCAGGAAAAGCTGCCTCTGAAGGAGAACACTCATTGGAAGAATTCTTCATGCACAAGCTAATTCACATATGGCAGGATAATATTTTGGGCTAGCGACCAATGCTGTATTTTCCCTCCTAGAATTCCCCTCTTTTTCAATTCACTCAACTAGAGCAGATGGTTGGTCACTCACTACCCAGGGAAGGGATGGAGATGGAAGCTGATTTTGTTAAAATCTGAAGGGGAAAGGGGGTCAGGGTGCAAACAAAATGGTTTGCCCAGAAACACCTGGAAAAGGAGCAAAGATGGTGATGGAAGAGGAGAGAGGTGTGTCTGCTCAGGGCTTCCCAGACAGAGGAGCAGACGTATGGCCAAGCACGAGAGACAACTTCCAGACCCCAGATCTGAGACACCCAGGGCCAAGCTCACAGGATGACATCTGTCTGGTAACAGATGAGTCGATGACCAACTGACCACACACACGTGCATGAGCACATGCACATGCACACACACTGGGGTGTTCCATGAAGTTCTAGAACTCTGTGGCCCAATTTTCCAGGTAGGCAGGAATGTCAGAAAGCCCGATGGAACTGGGGCTTCACATAATAATCAAGACAATAGGAAATATAACTATCTTTCTTACACCCCCAAGCTGTGGCCTAGAAGGCACTGCTATACACATTACCATCAATCTGGCCCCTGCTGTTTCCAGTCCAGCATCTCCCTTCTTCAGATGCCCCAGGAATCAAGTGCCTGGTCCATCCTTTCCAGCCCCAAACCCCTAAGACTGAAATGGAGACTCTGACAAACACAACAGCCCCATTCATGTCTCCCACAACTGGGGGGGAAATGAGGTCCCCAGAGGACCTCTGGCCTACCATTATCTCTGATCACTACATAACAGGAAGTGGCTACTTACTTGACCTTTAGGCTTGCCAGCATGGTCTTGTCGATCCTGCCAAGAGAAAAGCAAAGGCTTTGGTCAGTGCTGAGGCTGAAGGCTCCCACCCAGTACATGCAGGGGAGGTAGTCCCTGGCCAGTCCAGACCACCAAGCCAACAGGGTCCTTCAGGGAACAACCACTGCTCGACAGAGGAGCTCTCCTCGAGCCCAGGAAGGAGGGCTAGACCCACACATAACCCTGTGAGGCAGGTACTGCTATTCCTCCCATTTTAGAAATGGGGAAACAGAGGCTCAGAAAGATAACATCAGTGGCCCAGTCTGAATCCGAGTTCTGGCTCCACACCCAGAAATCGCAAGCACTGTGTAGATGGCATTTCTCTTCATCACCCCCACTCCACAAAAGACTGCAAGCCAGCTCCATCGGTCACTGGCACCTAGACGTTCAACACAATACTTCCTGGGCTTCTGCTCTGAAAAGATGTCAGCACCAGGGACCCCTCCCCATGCCCTGTTCCCAGAGCTGCCAATCCATGAGAGGAGACAGACCCCACTCCTGAGACAGAAACCCAACAGCAGGCTCCAGGATGCATGGGCAAGTGTGATCTGTCGGTCATGGGGTTCAGAGCAGAGAGGATCACGTTCATGGCAGACTGTCCTGGCAGCCAGCTCCTCCACCCCGGCCTGCACCCACCCTTGCTGGAAGACAAGGCAGAGCTGCTAAGCTTCTATTTTTACCCTCTGCATATGCCAACCCTTATGGCTGGTAAAAGAGTCCCCCTCCTCTCTGCAGAGACAGAAAGGTGGGCGAGATTCCCACTGCCAGTGTCTCCTCTTGCTTAGGGATCACGACCACCAGTGTCACCCCCGCCGTGTCACCACCAGCCCATGTCATCAACACCACCTTGTCACCACCATCAGTGTCACCACACCTCCATGTCCCCATCACCATCAGTGTCACCATCACCACCCCGTGTCATCACCTTCGGCGTCACCACACTCCCCACCCCATGTCACCACTACTGCCATGTCAGCATGACCATCAGTGCCACATCCAGGATGCCTTCAGCCACCCTCTCCAGGCAGCTCAGCTTTGCCACAGGCTTCCTATGGGGCAATGCTGGAATGGGAGCAGTGTCAGGGCCACACGGGGAGGACACAGAGCTGCCCCAGCAATCACAAGTCAGCACCAAGCCCTTGAGCTGGGAAGCAAGATCCTTTTGCTCTGAGTAAACTTCCAGCACCTTCTGATCTTGGTTCCCAGCAGCAAAACAAGCCACACCCCAAGGCTCCCAACCCAGGTCCCTCCCAGCTTCTTCACTGTGTCCTGGCCCCTTTCATGGAGCCTCCACAACTAGTCCCCTAGGGCTCATGAGGCCCCATCCCTCTGGCATGCAGACATTCCTCTTCTCCCATTCTGCCCACCAGATGGGGGTAGGGTGACTCCAGGGGCAGATCCCCACATTCTGCTGTAAAATTTATAGCCCAGAGCTACCTAATTGTAACCCCCAAAGCAAGCCCTTACACTCTTTTCTGGAGGAATCTCTTTTAATTGCTACAACATCCCTCTGTTGTGGATAAGGCGGAAATCACCCACTTTCCCATGGGGAAACTGAGACCCAGAGAGGGGAAGTGACCTGCCTGAGTTCTTCAGAGTCAAGGGGGGGGCCAGCACTTAGAAGCGGGACTCCTAGTGTGGCGCCCTCTTAACCCAACCACCCACCACCGGGTGGCACTGTGGGTCACAGGAACCCCAGGCTCGACACCCACACCCACACCCAGTCAGCAGTCTCTCCAGAGGGTCCCACGCTGGGGTGCAGCCCTGGGAGGGCGGGACCAATGGCCTTGGCAGGACTGAGACTACAGACACAGCAGCAGCCTGTGTCACTGGGCTTCTCTCTTTCAGAAAGCCAGACTCCCCAGATTCTCCCTGGCACCTTCTCTCCTCCCCACTGCCCATCCACCCCACCCCATTTCCTCTCCTCACCATGTCCACCCCTGATGCCACTGGTTCTCCACCCTGACATCCAATGGAGCTTCTAGAATACCAGCCCCCTGAGATTCTGGTCACAGTCTGGAAGGGACCACGGCTCCAGAAATCTGCCCTTTAGTCTCCAACCCTCCCAGCTGGTGTCCATCTCCAGATGATGCCTACTCTAAAGACTTTTTTTTTTTTTAACTTGACAGACAGAGATCACAAGTAGGCAGAGAAGCAGGCAGAGAGAAAGAGGGAGAAACAGGCTCCCCGCTGAGCAGGGAGCCCGATGCGGGGCTCGATCCCAGGACCCTGGGATCATGACCTGAGCCGAAGGCAGACCATTTAACCCACCAAGCCACCCAGGTACCCCCAGATGATGCCTACTCTTACCCACCAACCCCACCAGGAAGCCCTGCTGTCCCCTCAAACTCAATGAGGCCTATAACCAGATGCCTGTCATGGGCAAAAAAACATGTCACATAGTCACTCCATAAGCGTGGACTGAGCACGCACGATGTACCACACACATCTTCCTGGTCTGCTCCACACCTCCCAGAGAAGCATGGCTCTTAGACAGAAAGCCTCTCATGGCCCAAGCCCCGCCCTGTAGTGATCCCAGCCAGCCTGACTGGGAAGCAGATGAGGTGATTTGAACCCAGAGCCCACACTCAGCACAGCAACCCCTTGGCCCCAGGGGAGGGAGGGGGTATGGGGAGGGGGCATGAGCAGGCCCCAGGTTGCCCTGTGCCAGCCCTAGCACCATGTCATCCTCATTCTCCCCATCTACCAAACATGCAGCACCCGCAACTCCTTCCTGCTGGAGGACGGATGGCAAAGTGCCTTTGGAGAGAAGGGAGAGGAAAGTCAAAGTCTGCACACACATAGAAGCAAACCAGCCAGAAGAGCAGACGGAGCCCACCTCTTCCCAGCCCTGGCGGCCTCTCCTTCTCTCCCTTGCCTCAGTGTCCCCCCACTTGGCCCACCAGGCCCCATACCAGGGCACCCCAAGCCACGTTCCTTGCAGCAGTTGGGAACCTTTCCTCTGACAACGCCCCAGGCCCAGAAGCTGAAAGGAAACCGATAATGAAAACCACGAGACCCCGCTCCCCAGCTGAGGAGAAGTTTCCAACAGCTGGTAACCAGAGACAAGTCTTTGACCTCAGTCTCCCCATTTTCTGGCTCCCTGGGGAGGGAAGAGCCTCTCCCTTGTTCTGCATGGAAGCCTAGTGGCCTCAAAGACCAGGCAAGAGGCTGGAGCACAAAGCCAGCAGCTCAGGCTCAGATGGAGCTGGGATTGGCTGCCTGTGGTGGGAGGAGGGATATCTGGACACAGCCCTGCCCGTCCCTCACAGCTCACCCCCACAGTGGTCCAGTGGGCCACAGGCACCCCCATCACAAAGACACACACACACACACACACACACACACAGATGATGCAGATAGCACACACGCACGGACAGGAGCCCACAAAGCTACGGACGACCAGAGGAGCCAACACCTGCTCAGAAACTCAGAGTGCACACGTGGTCACACGCCACACACACCTACGCAGCCAGCCACACGCTTCATACACGGCCACCCCAACGGGCAGCTGCAGGCATGCCGCACTCAAGCACGCACACAACCACAATCATCACAGAGGCGCCGACACACACACGGGAGCACACAAGACACATTCAACCGCACCCCTCCGGTGAGCTAATGCTGGCACCAGCTCCAACCTTGTGGAGCTAAATCCACCCTTGTGGGTCCCCTAGATCCTACTCCAGGGACGGCAAGGAGACTTGCCCCTGTATCTCAAACACCCACCTCCCCACAGGTCTCAGGCACAACCCGAGTCCCCTCACCACCGCCCCCCAGGCGGCCGCAGCAGAAGCAAGACTTCCCAGCTGGGTTCGCTCCCATCCCTGCGGCCACCCTCCTCTGCCACCTACCATCCAAAGCCCCCAAAGGAGACGCTGCGCTTCCTGCGAAACATGGTTGTAGCCGGGGGGCCCCGGCTCCCCGCAACGTCCCCAGGGCTGTTGGCAAAAGGGCAGTGGCGCAGCCGGGTCGGTGGGGCCATAGGCTGAGAGCAGGACACCCGGTGTGGCACCTCCCCTGTC
Organism: Mustela nivalis; assembly: GCF_964662115.1. NCBI lineage: Eukaryota > Metazoa > Chordata > Mammalia > Carnivora > Mustelidae > Mustela > Mustela nivalis. Next base: position 16,923,428 of record NC_139036.1, read on the forward strand.
GCCTGCCCCCCAAGCCCAGCACTTCCTGTGGGTGAGGCTGCAGGGCTGGGAGGTGTGTCCTGCCCCCCAGGAGGCACGGAGACAGACAGCAGCAGGGGAGTTCGCAGAGGGCAGCTTCCCCACGCCCAGAGGAACCCGCAGCTCCGGAAGGGGCTCGGCGGGCAGATTGCACCACAGCCCGACTTGGCAGCTCAGTCCCACACAGCCCCAGCTTCCCAGAACCCAAAGGAGGGCGAGGCACAGGCACACACAAACGTGCCTGTGAGGGAGATAGAAAGCTGGCTGGAAGGCTCGGGAGCCTTGCAGACAGGCCACTCACACCCACTCCCCTGAAGGCAAGAGACAGGACCGCTGCCTTCCTGCTCCCGCAGGGCTCCGCACACGCCAGCTGAAGCAGCCCCACGCCTGCAATGTACCTGCGTGTAGATCTCGTGTCTGTGTAACTCCCCACAAGACACAGGCTCACACAGGGAGGGAGACCCATGTGTACACGCCCAGGCACACACTCAGACTGCACACACGCCCACATACCCACGCACAGGCACAGACCCCTTCAAGGGTCTAGACAGAGGTCAGCGGGGTCACCATTCATGCTGGTGATAGTGGGGGTGGGAGGGTGGCCCATGTGGGCGAGTGGGTGAGTGGGTTTCTTTCCTGCTGGAACTCAGCTCTGCGTGCACCCATGCCAACCGTGTGGGGTATGCAGTAGGTTCTCACTAATGACAGCCCAAGGAAGGGTGCGGCACACCCACTAGCACTGGCCTGAGTGGGAGGGACCAGAGCCAGGCACCGGGCACGAGGCCCCTGCCCTGCCCCCAAGCAATGCAGAAAGGGAAATACAGTTGCCGTGGCCTTTTTCACTGGCCCACCCTCCCCACAGCTTCCTGTTTGAGACCCACTGCCACTCTGGGTGTCAGATGGGTGGGGCCACCCCCAGGTCACAGACAAAGGACACAGGTGTTTCTATTTTCTGGACGTTTCCACAGCAGGAAAGGCCACACAGGTGGCGAGTAGCCCCCTAGATGGGCCAAAAGACCAGCTTCAGGGCCCAGACCACTTCTGATCCATGAGCGGTAAGAACGGGGTCCTTTCGTTGAAGGCAGCTGGCCTCTCAACAGAAGCCGGGCGGTCCTCGGTTCCACTGCATCCTCCACTCCCGCCTTCACCAGGAAAGGAAGGACGGTGTGGCCCACCATCTGGGGTTACACCAGACCAATGGCTTCCCACTGGATGTCCACTCCACATCCAGACCTCTCCCCACACTGCACCCACCCCATACCCAGGAGCTGCTCGACAGAAAGCATGGACGCTTGGGGTCCTGCCAGCCCCGCGTCCATGTGGCCTCCATCTGGGTAAAACAGCTCTGTGCCCCACGCACACCCAGAAGGAGCCCCGGGCCAGCCCAGCTAACCAGGGTGCCTTCCCTGCCGGCCACCATGACGCACTCAGGAGTGGGCAGGAGAACTCTGCGGACCTCACTCCTAGAGCACAGCCTCCTCCTGCCAAGGCAGCTAAACCACAGGATGGACACACAGTACATAGGAGAGTGGGAGAGAGTACAGGAGAAAGCAGGTCTTCGGGACATCAAACTCCTGGAGCAGCCAGCCTCTGGGCATGCAAGGGCCTGACATATATCCCATTATTCCTAAAGCCAACAGGAGTTGGATTCCTCTCACTCTCCACTAAGGAAGTCCCAACTAAGATCAAGAGCTTGGTGGGTGCAGGGGTGCAGGCGAGAAAAGCCAGCGGGCCGCTCAGCCCACCCCTCCCCAAGCCAACTCCAGTTCTAGGCCCACCACGGTTCCGGGTACAGAGAGTGCCAGGTGAGAGCTGGGGCTGGGTGCCACACGGGTGACTAATAACACAATTCCTGTTGCAAATTGCTTCCTTTTTTTAGTCAATTAGAGGGAGATCATAGCGAACCCATCACTGGAGCCCATCATGTGCCGTCTTTCATGTGGGAGAGAATGAAGTGGGGTCATCCCAACAAGCTGGGGCGCTTCCAACCACCCGTCAGCTAGTCTCACCTGTGCACACACGTGACCCTGTTTTCATGTTATCCATCACCTGGGGGAAGAGGTGGACTAGAGATGCACTCACGCAGAGATACCTGGGCAAACACTGGGTGAGAGGCCACAGCTCAGGATTGCTGCAGGCCCAGGCCCAAGCATCTGGAGGTCTGCAGTGCGGCCCAGGGACCAGACAGGAAGCAGCATTTCAAGGCCCCAGCTGGGGCCACCTGGAGGCTGGATTCTCCTACTTGGGGTTCTGGTCTCTTACATGGTAACCACAAAAGACAGGGCGCTTTGTGACTCAGACCCCAGGCCCAGGACCAGCAATGGCCTGGCAGCATCAGCAGGAAGGAATACAGAACTCACAGCATCCAAGATCCGGGAATCTTGGAGAGACCAGACAGATCCATGCCCTCCTGATTCCTCAGAGTGAGGGCTTGGAGACAGAGAAGGGAGGTTCCCAGATGGCTTATATTTTACTCTCTGAGCTCTAGAGGGAGCTGAGAGCCAATCTAGAGCATCTCCCACTTTCCCTTCCTCAGCTCCAGTCTCCCGAGGAGCCTTACAGCCGTGTGACCTTCAGCAAGTCACCTAACCTGGGAGGCCTCAGTTTTCCCCCCTGGATTGTGGAGGCTGCCACCACGGCTTACAGGATTAAGTGCAGGGCTCCCACACCATTACGGGAGCTGTTATAACTAGAATCTATTATAATCCCACCCCCTCCCCTGGTCCTGCTCAGCTTCCTGTCGCCCCTGCTCTGACCCCACAGTTCCTGTTCTGTAGGGGGGTGGTGGCAAGGGGTCCATGCACTCTCTGGGAAAGACCATGAGTCAGAGAAAAGAGAAGCATGCTGTGAGCCAGGCCCAGCCCTCCTACCCCCACCACGCACAGCCCAGCTTCCTCCCAGACCTCCGCTGACTCAGATGGCCAAGCCGTCAGAATGGAGACAAGGACAAGCCACGGGGATGGGAGAGCCAAGAGCAGGGCCTGTATCTGGGAGCTTCCTATGGGCGGTGCCAACCTAACCGCTTAGCTCCTCTTGGTCTCACAGCAACCTCTGAGCTAGCACCACTGTTTCCCCCATTTTACAGATGAGGACACTGATGCACAGAAATATCAAGGAACTTGACCAAATTTGCCCAGCACAATGGTAGCCAAGTTAGGTAGGACGCTGGAGACTGAGTTATCAGTCATTGTCCTATATGACACCCTGTACCGGTGCCAATGGCCAAATCGACCTACACAAGGGCCCAATTCATGCAGCACCCATTTTACAGACAGGAAAACTAAGGACCTGGAAACACAGCACAGCTCAACAGCTACAAGGACAAAGTCAGAAAGAGCAAGTCCCCGCATCCTTCTAATACCAGGCAAGATGAGCTCCTTCCCTCCTGAGTTTGCTCCTTGCCCCATCCACAGAGCCAGCTTGGGGTCACCAAATCACAAGGCCCTGGTTTCTGTGCTGGAGGCCTGTGGATGTTCCTGGTCCAGGTGACGGGCAAGTTCCAGCCAGAGCCTTAAGCCCAGGACAGAGCTCCGGGGGACCCAGCCAGCTATCCAGGCTTTAGAGGGATGTGGAGCTGAGAACGCCAGCTGGGATCAGAAGAGGAAGCAGTCCAAGTCCCTGCCAACAGCTCCTGAGCCAGGTCTACAGGCCCTTGGGGGCAGGAGGGAAGGAAGTGACCATGGGGTTTCCTCTGCTTGGACAGCTCTGTCCTCACAGCCACTAGTGGGAGCTGAAAGAGGAGACAAACTCCTTTTCCAGGCATGGGGATGAGCAGTTATGGGAAGCTCAGAAAACAGAGGCCCCTGGAGAAGCAGGCACTATGTCATTTGGCCTAGATCCTCCCCTGTCCACATGGTATGACCTGGCACCAGCAGTGACCAGCAGCGGCTCAGCTTTCTTCCCACCCTGACCACTGAACCACCCAGAGCAGGCCACATACTCCTCAGGGGCTTCCGCTGACCTTTCCTCAAAGGGGAGGCTAGATTCACCCCTGCTTCCTTCATAAGCCAACTGAGGACAAAGGATAGTGGCAGAGAAGGACACGGATCTCCAGGAAGTCAGGGTGGAATGGCATTCAGACCCAGCAAACCCGAACTGGTGAGAAATCCACACTTTGGGATGGCAACAAATGCACATCTAAGATCTGCACTGTGATTTAGGCTGCACTGATCACTTCCCCACACGCACTCTCAGGGGCCAGAATGAATTTCTCATTGTACAAGTTCTGCAAAGCAAGACGGTGATGAAAATTTGCAAGAGCAATGCTAGTGAAAACCGGACTCCTGACCCCTGACTGCACGGTTTATTCTGACCTGCTCAGTACTGCCTGCCAAAAGAACTGCTCACAACACATGGCTGTGGACTGAACCGCTATCAAATGGACCACAACTTAAAACTGTTTAAACAGGACACCTAGTGGGCTCAGTCCATTAGGCATCTGCCTTTGGCTCCATTCACAGTCCTGGGGTCCTGGGATCCAGCCCCACATCAAGCTCTCTGCTCAGTGGGGTGTCTGCTTCTCCCTCTGCCTGCCTCTCCCCCTACTCATGCTCTCTCTCTCACTCACTCTCAATCTCTCTCTCTAAAATAAATAAAATCTTTTTAAATAAATAAATAAAGTTGTTTAAATAATAACAAGGTATCCCTTTCAGCCATCAGATGGTAAAGGTTAAAAGAAACCTTGACAATGGTATGAGGATATAAGGAAACAGGACTACCATCATTAGTGTAGATATTTGGCAATATCTATCAAAATTTTAAGTGCACACGCCGTTCATGCCAACAGTTGTTTTGTTTTTAAAGATTTTATTTATTTATTTGACAGACAGATCACAAGTAGGCAGAGAGGCAGACAGAGAGAGAGGAGGAAGCAAGCTCCCTGCTGAGCAGAGAGCCCAATGCGGGGCTCGATCCGAGGTCCCTGGGATCATGACCTGAGCCAAAGGCAGAAGCTTTTACCGACTAAGCCACCCAGGTGCCCCTTGTGCCAACAGTTTTGTCTTCAGAGATTTATTCCACATATAAACTCATACAAGTTGACAAGATCTATGCATACAGATGTTAATCACACCATTGTTTGAAACAGCAAATACAAAAAAACCTAAATGACCAACATTTAACTATACTGGAAAACAAGCATAAGATGGGATGCTATGGGGGTGCCTGGGTGGCTTGGTCAGTTAAGTGGCTGCCTTCAGCTCAAGTCATGATCCCAGGGTCTGGGACCAGAGTCCATGTCAGCTCCTTGCTCAGTGGGGAGTCTGCTTCTCCCGCTCCCTCAGCTGCTCCCCTGGCTTGTGTTCGCGCTCTCTCTCTCTCTGTGTCAAATAAATAAAATCTTTTAAAAAAAAAAAAGATGGAATATTATGGAGCCACTGAAAAGAAGGCAGAATATATGTGTTGCTATATAAAGATAATCTAAGAATTCAAGTTTTTAAAAAAAAAAACAGCTAGGATTTCATTAGTTTAAATAAATACAGAAGTTCTTCTTCTTTTTTTTTTTTTTTTTTTTTTTTTTTTTTAAGGAGGGAGAGGGAAAGGGTGGGACAGAGAGAGAATCTTAAGCAGGTTCCAGCCTCAGCATGAGCCTGACCTTACCACCCTGAGATCATGACCAGAGCCAAAATCAAGAGTTGGACGCTCAACCAAAATCCTACACATGTCTGGACAATTTTTGGAATGGAACATAAGCAATGATCCAACACTAGTTACCTCTGAAGCATGGGACCAGAAGTAGAAATTTGGGGGGAAGGGACTTTTCACTTTATGTTATTTTGTGCTGCTTGTTTTTTGTTCATTTGGGACTTGGTGGGGGGGGGGGTTGTCATGAGCGTGTTATAATTAAAAGAAAAAGATGTTAAATATATGAATGGTTTGCTTTAAAAAAAAAAAAAAGGCAGAAACAGTAGCAGCTACAAAGGCTCATTTCTTTAAAACCTTCTTATGCAGGGCCCCTGGGTGGCTCAGTTGTTAGGCATCTGCCTTCAGCTCAGGTCATGATTCCAGGGTCCTGGGATCGAGCCCCGTATCATGCTCCCTGCTCAGCGGAAAGCCTGCTTCTCCCTCTCTCACTCCCCCTGCTTGTGTTTCCTCTCTCGCTGTGTTGTCTCTGTTAGATATATAAATAAAATCTTAAAAATAAAATAAAACCTTCTTATGCTATTTCAGGCTCAAACAGACACTGATCTCAGTCCTGGGACCATCTCTTCTACTCTGAAGGGAACTTTGTCTTGCCCCAGAAAGAGCAGACTAGGCTCTCTTTCACTGGCTGACTCCAGATGGTTCCTCCATCCACTCTTCTTTTAAGCAAAGAGTCTATGCTTTAATCTTAAGAAAACTCAAAGGAGACCAACATACAATTATGCTGGCGGAAATCTGGATCTGATGTTCATTTTACATTAGTGTATCAAGTTTATGGAAATTCACCCATACCCTTAAAATCTGTACACTTTCTGTATGTGTATTATGCTTTAATAAAGAGGTTTGTTTTTTCTTTTTTTTAAGATTTTATTTGTTTATTTGACAGACAAAGATCACAAGGAGGCAGAGAGGCAGGCAGAGAGAGGGGAGGGGGAGAAGCAGGCTCCCTGCTGAGCAGAGAGCCCATGCGGGGCTTGATCCCAGGACCCTGGGACCATGACCTTAGCCGAAAGCAGAGGCTTTAACAAACTGAGCCACCCAGGCGCCCCAAAGAGGTTTGTTTTTTCATACACATGCTTTTTGACCTCGCAAGTCTGTTCCCAATTCCACAACCTCCCAAGGAGAAAAAAATCAGCCAAGTTTTACCTTCAAGGGTCTCCTGTACACTGCTGTCATAACTATGAAACTATGGAAATGACCTAAATTACTGACAGGGTAAATTCAAGAAAGATCTTACCCCCCAACAACTGAGTCCATTCCAGTCAATATAAAGTATAAGTACAGGGGCGCCTGGTGGCTCAGTGGGTTAAAGTCTCTGCCTTTGGCTCAGATCATGATCTCAAGGTCCTGGGATCAAGCTCCATATCAGGCTCTCTGCTCAGCAGGGAGCCTGCTTCCTCCTCTCTCTCTGCCTGCCTCTCTGTCTACTTGTGATCTCTGTCTGTCAAATAAATAAATTTTAAAAATCTTTTTAAAAAAATAAATAAACAATAAAAAATAAAAGGAAGCAAAAGGAGGCAAGAAAGAGGATAGTCCCAGTGTTATAAGTTACTGGTTTTCAAATGCACTGGGCATGAGAGTCACCTGGGGCTTAAAATAACATGGGTTCAGGGGCATCTGAGTGGTTCAGTCATTACACATCTGTCTTGGGCTCAGGTCATGATCCTGGAGTCCCAGGATCAAGTCCCGCTTCGGGCTCCCTGCTCAGAGGGGAGCCTGCTTCTCCCTCTCCCACTCCCCCTGCTTGTGTTCCCTCTCTGGCTGTCTCTTTCTGTCAGATAAATAAATTAAAAAATCTTTATTTTTAATTTTTTTTAATTAACAAAAATAAATAACAAGGTTCAAATTCCAGCACTGTTGCTTACCAGCAGTGTGACCCTGGGCAAGTCCTTCAACTTCTCTATGTCTCAGACCAGACTCCCCATCTATAAGGGGTGAGCGGTGAGGGGTATATGAAGCCTTCAGAAGGGTACCCAGCATAGACCTACATGTGTGTTAGCCCGTGGGACTGCTAAAATCGTGACTCCATCATTCTGGGTTAGGGCCAGGGAATCTGCATGCTTAACAAACCCCTCTGACAGCTCTGGCTCTGGCCCAGTGAGGAATACTGGAAGGAAATCCACTACAATGTTCCCATTATTTCTGGTGGCCCTGAAACTATCTGCAGGAAGTCTTGGGCACTAAGAACTGTCTGAAGGAGATCTCTCTAAAGGAGATCACAGAACCCCCTCTTCCAACTCTGTCCATCCTCCATTCTCCATTCTCCATTCAGCTAGGTCACTCCCAACCCTCCCCTACACCTGCAGAGACTCTCCTGAATGGCCAGAGTGTGGGCATCAGCACCCTCTGCAGGCACCTCTGGGTAGTACAAGTAGGAAAAGGGGGCATCTCGCTTGTATTTCTTGGATGGCAGCCATACTGCCCCCTGACATAAGGGATTGGGGGTTGGGGGAAGCCTATGTCTTGCAGGAAGGAGATAAGCAACAATCGCCTGGTGTCAGAACACACAGGTTCCAGCCCTGACTCTGACGTTAAATATAGCTGAGGAGAAACCACTTCAGCACCCTCCAACTCCGTTTTTTTTTTTCATCTGTAAAGAGTAACGGCACTCATTTCTCGAGACTCTCCCGTGAACCAGTTACATCATACTTTCTACTTTATTTTATCCTGGCCACAACCACATTCTCTCTCCCGGTGAGGAAATGGAGCCAGAGAGAAGTTAAGGAACTTGCCCAAGGTCACAGGGCTGGTGGTGGGTGGCAGTGACAGGATTCAAACCCAGAGGCCTGGCCTGTAACTCATCTGCCATTCCTAGAGAGAACAAGGGCAGTATTAGACGTGAACTAGCGCCAGGCTGGGCGCAAGAAAACAGATTCTTCCTGGGCCCCCACCAGTGCCGAGCTGAGGAGCAGCCCCAGCCTGGGCCAGGAGGAACACACCCTGGGATTCCTCCCCAGGGCCTGACAGACAGGCTGGGGAGGGAGCCTTCCAGAAGAGGAACAGTGACTCAGGTGGAGGCAGGTGGGAGGGAAGACAGAGGAGAATCAAGGCACTCCCTCAAACACAGCATGCTCACGATGTACTTATCATGATCCCCTGAATAAAGATGGCAGTCCTAGTGAGGCTTGGCCTCCCAGGCCCAGAGAAATCCTGCTGGAGTCCCAGCCTTGTGACATCGCTATCAATACTTGTCCCTTGCCCCTTTGAAGGGAGCATGGCTAACTAAGGATGACACAACAAATGGAGACAAGCAAGGCCTTTTCCACTCAAGGTCCCCTCTTCTGTCCCCACTGCTAGACCCACCCTCAAGAGGCCTCTGAACAGTGAGGTGCCACCTGTACTGCACATAGATGGGTGGGAAATTGGTGCTGGATCCTTCAGCGTGGTGAAAGCCTGAACCAATGCCCCACTTGGGGCTGGGGATTTCTAAGTGGAACTACAGACCCTGCTAAAGAAACAACCCAAACAAGTAGATGCTAATGTTGTCCCCATTTTACAGATGGAAAAACTGGGGCACAAAGAGACTAAGTAATTGGCTCAAGGTTACACTCCTAGGTTGTAACTGTGGCAGATGGGTCGTATTTTCCAAAGACAGCCACACCACCCCACAATACAGCCCCATCCCACTTGCTCTTATTGCCATGGAACACTGTCCTCCTCCATTGAGAGGTGGCATCTCCGTTCCCTCCTCCTGGATCCGTGTGGGTCTGGGACTACAGCAGGAGCAATGCTGCATCATCTCTGAGACCAGGTAAGAAAAGGCAAAAATAGCTTCTGCTGGCTCTTTCCTGGGATTCTTGCCCCTTAACCCAGCCACCATGCTGAGAGGAAACCCAAAGTAGCACAGGGGGAGGTGGCCTTTGCGACAAGAAGACTGAGCCCACAGAGAAGCCTGCATAGTAAGGAACTGCATCCTCCAGCCAAGAGCCAGCATTAAATGCCAGACGTGAGCAACTGAGCCTTCAGACCATTCTGATCCCTGCTCTGAGCCACCCCAGATGATGACCGCTCTGCCCCAAGTGCAGATTCTGGAGCAAAATAAATACTGCCTTTGTTTTCAGCCGTGAGCTTGTGGACAGTTTGTGATGCAGTATGAAATAACCAGAAGAGAGGCAGAGCCAGAACTGAACCCAGCAAGCCAGCTTCAGAGCCTGTGCCCCTGGCCACCCGGCGATGGTCTCTGCCACCTGAGAGACAGGACAGAGGGGGTGAGAGCCTGGGCCTTGAGGCAAATGTATCTTCATAAACTCATTCTCTCATTCATTCATTCAATAGGTGCTTATTTACTGCATCCCGAGATAGTGTGATTTATAAGAAATACATGTTTGGTCTTTGTCTACCGTTCCTGGCTCACAGCTCCCCAAACCCTTGGAATTTCATAAGTGCCTAGAGTGATAAGGGTGTCCTGTCATGTGAATGAGGTGACTTTTAGAAGCACCAAGGGTTGGAGGCTGGTTGCCAAGAGAACCAATCATGTGATTAGAGGGTTGGAACTTTTAGTCCCACCCCTGACCTCCAGAGAGCTGAGAGGAGCAGGAGACTGATTCAATCGCCAATGGCTAATTTAATCAATTGTGGCTATGTGAGGAAGCCTCCATAAACATGCACAAGGACAGGGCTAGGAGAACGTCCGGGTTGGTGAAAATGTGGAAAATGGGGAGAGAGCATACCCTCTCCCCTCTCCCCACACACTGTCCCACACACCTCTTCCACCTGCCTATTCTTGACTTATATCCTTTCATAATAAATGGGTAATCTAGTAAGGAAAATAAGCTCTGAGTTTGGGAGCTGCTCTAGCAAATTTCCCCAACCTGAGCAGGAGGAGGTCCTGGGAACCTCTTTTGCATTGTCAGGGGTCAGAAGCACAGGACAACCTGGGCTTGTGACTAGCCTCTGTTAGACTGAACCCTTCCCCTGTGGAACACGGGGCTATCTCTGGGTGGGTCGTGTCAGAATCGAGTTGAATTCTCATTATCCCTGTTGGTGTCCAAAAATTGTTTCATTATATATAAGGCAAGACTTACCCATCCAATCGCAACCACAACCACACACACACACATACACACACACACACAATGGAATTGGTCTCAGACCATCCCTGCTATGTTCCAGACTCTGCTAGTGCTGAGGATAGAATGGTGAACAAGGTAGATCCCTGCCCCACGGGGAATGGGAGGGAGGAGGTGAAAGAGGAAAACTGGTAGGATCCAAAGGTGCCTGGGTGTGTGAAGAGACCTGTTTGGAGAGGGTGACTGGGACAGCCATTCGGAAGGGGAGACAGCAAGGACAAAACAGTCCAGCTTTGTGAAGAGTGAATGGAACAGCAGCAAATGTAAAGAACAGAGCTGGCGGGCTCCGCTACTTACTAGCTCTGTGATCTCGGGGAAGTGACCCAGCCTCTCTAAGCCTCTACTTCTTCATAAAATGGGGATACTTTCAGAACCCACGTCATAGCATTGCTCTGAGGAGCCAAGGAGCTAACACATGGATGGTGTACAGTCCAGGACCTGGCTCAGGAAGAGCTCCAGAAATATAAATGATTGTGGTGACAGGAATTACTCGAGGCGAAGGGCCTCCATAGAATGCCCAGAGCCCCCAGAGACCACTCTGCTCCCTATCAGAAACTGCTGGCCACAGCAACCAGGACGTGGACAGTAGGGGGGGCCTCCCACGGCCGCACTGATACTCGGGCCCCTGGGCAGCGGGGGGGAGGGTTCAAGTGTGTGGGGCACGCACACACTTCCCTGAAGCATGCTGACACATACAGCCAGGCTTCAGTCCACCCCCTGCAGCCGTTCCTGACTCATCTCCTCAATCCAGGGCTCATCCACCTGCCACTGGATGTTCAGAGCTCAAAGGCTGGGGCTGGAAGGTGCACCAATTATCCCTCCCAGGCCCTGCCCCAAAGGCAATGTCCCTTCCCCACCCCGAGTCAGTGGGGAAGAAGCAACTCCCTCAAGGCAGAGGGAGGTACAAGGACAGGAAACTTGGAGAGAGGGCAGAGCACGGCAGGGCAGAAGACTCACGAGCCACAGGGGGCCAGGCAATCATGCTGGGGCCAAGTATCACCAGCCATCAGACCTGCATCTTTGAGGACTCTGGAGGGCGCCCAGTGAGTGGCCGACATGCATACCCAGGGGAAAGCAAAGGAACATACAACAAAGCACAACAATGCACACAGGGACACACACATACAGAGATGCGCAGCAACGTGCCCTCCAGACACGCGTGCACAGCTCCCTGTGCCCAGCCGCCTGTCCCTCCCCTCCTGGTCTTGCTCACTACTGGTCATCTCATCAGCAAGGTCCCCCAGGGGCCTGTGCCTGCTGCCATCTGCTGACCCAGACCTGGCAGAGCCCAGTCAGCAGACCCAGCATAATTCAGGAAGCAGGCTGCCAGCCCTGGATCGGAACTGGAGAAAGGGACGGGAAACCAGCTGGCTCTGAGACCCCAGCACGGCCAGGGCCAGGGGCTCAGCACATTCTGCTTTCAGGCCGAGTCCCCCAGAGCCCAAGCCTTGCCTTGGGGCCCCACCTGCCATGGGAGTCCCTGTGGCAGGTGGAAAGGAATCTCCCTTATAACTATACACAAGTCCTGAAGGGTTGTGGCAAGCAGAGCAAAATAAAAAATAAATAAATAAAATAAAAACCAACTACAGCATCGCTGATTAAGATCAGACATGAAGCAGAACTTCCTACTAGAGAAGCACCGAAGCACTCAGAGAAAGGTGTGGGCAAGAAGAGACAGTCATGTGGCTCCATAAAGAAGTCCTCTTTAGGGCGCCTGGGTGGCTCAGTGGGTTAAGCCGCTGCCTTCGGCTCAGGTCATGATCTCGGGGTCCTGGGATCGAGTCCCACATCGGGCTCTCTGCTTGGCAGGGAGCCTGCTTCCTTCTCTCTCTCTCTGCCTGCCTCTCCATCTACTTGTGATTTCTCTCTGTCAAATAAATAAATAAAATCTTAAAAAAAAAAAAAAAAAAAGAAGTCCTCTTTAAAAAGGGAAGAGGTGGTGGGGACGCCTGGGTGGCTCAGTCAGTTAATGCAACTGAAAATGTTTTTCAAAACTAAAAAAAAAAAAAAAAAAAAAAGCGTCTGCCTTCAGCTCAGGTCGTGATCCCAGGAGCTGGGATGGAGTCCCGCATCAGACACCCTGCTCGGCAAGGAGCCTGCTTCTCCCCACTGCCTGCCGCTCCCTCTGCTTACGTGCTCTGTCTCCCTGAAAAATAAATAGATAAAATCTTTTTAAAAAACAATAATAATAAATAAACAGGGAGGAGGTAGATACACCAGCATTACTGATTTTTTTTTTTTTACTAGATTTATTAAAAACAAAAGGAGTCCCAAATTGCAGAGGTCAGAGAGATCTTTAAATGGCTGTAAATGAAGATAGTGGCTGCTGAACATCCCTGGCCTGGGCTGCATGGGACCTTGCCTGCAGGCAGAGGGATGGATGCAGTGACCTCTGGGCTGCCGGCCTGAGCTGCCTGGGCATAAGCACGAGGCAGCTGGACCCTGTCTCCACTGTGTGCCATCTCCCTGAGGGGGTGGCATGTTTCTCAGAAACAGTGGGTAGGCTAGGGACACCAGGGCCACCATGGTACACAGCCTTGGCAGAAGCACATCCTCAACAGGACACAAATGTCTACAGACAGCATCTAGGCTGCCAGAGCAGGTGGTATGGCCAGAGAAAGGCTGGGAGCCCTTGGGGGGCAAAGGAGGATGAGGAGGCCAAATCTAGGTGCCCCACCCTGAAATACGAAGCCTGTCCGGCCTATGTCCTGGGACCACCAACTAATTCTCAACCACTGTCATCCCTCATCTCATGCTAACCCCCGTCGCTCTCCCAGAGGCCCAGCCTGTCCCTGCCACCTCAGGCACCAGGCTGCCTACCTCACCCCACAGGCCTGGCTCCTCCTCACTCTTGGCCATCCCCTCCCTTCTCTATCTGCTATTTTCTTTCCCCTTCTTCCATCCCCTGTACTGAACTCCCCACTGACTGTGGCCCAGACCAGTGCCCACCACCATCTGCCAACTCCACACGCCAGCACCTGCCCTCCTGCCACTCCTCTTCCAAGTACTTGCTTCAAGCCGCCCACACCCCTCGAGTCCCACTACCCGCTGCCAGGGACAAGCCCAGCAAGAGGCACCTCCGAGCAGCCGGCCCGGGGGCAGAGCAAGCTGGCTCCAGTCCACAGACTGCACCGCAGGACATTACAGGGGACCTGGGAGATGGGGCCACAGCTCCAGAAGGAACTGCCTGGGGCAGGTGTCTGGCCCTGGAACCCCAGATTCTACTGCCAGGGGCCATGGGTGGGGAGGGGGGTACATATTTAGAGGTCACTTAATCCACCTCCTCCCCCACTCAAGTGAATGAATGTCTGAGCTCCCCACAATGTGCGTTCTTCCCAACTATACAGAAATACATTTAAGGACGCATTGCCAGGTTCAAAAATTTAATAAATACCTTATTTAATGCTGATAATTCCCGATAAGAAAACTGAGGCTCAGAGAAGACAGGTATTTGCCCAAGGTCATGCAGCATGTTGGATACAGTATGCAGCTTCAAACCCTCTCTGCCACATTTCTTACTCCAGCCACTTCAGCAACAACCAGCCTTCTGCAGCCTTGGAGCTGCAGCACACGGCCCTCATGCAAAACTTCACTAAGGGCTGTGTGGGGCCTTCTCTGAGGCTTCAATGTGGGACGCCCTCAAGAACCCACTTGGGCCTCACACAGGTGTGGCCTGGAGGCATGTGGGAGTTACTGTCCATGGAATCATCCTGTCCAGTGGGGAAGAGAGCTGATGGATGAATGCTTCCCTGTCTCTCTCCACAATGGGGCAGTTCTGAAATGCATTCCATAAGGCTCCTCAGGAGACTGCCCAGGACAGACTGGTGGTCAAAAAAATAACGTACTCTGGGGCACCTGAGTGGCTCAGTCACTTAAGCGTCCAAATGTTGGTTTCTGCTCAGGTCATGATCTCAGGGTCATGGGATAGATCCCCAGACCAGGCTCTGCACTCAGAGCCTCCTTGAGATTCTCTCTGCCCCGCCCCTCACACTCATTCTCTCTCTCCCTAAAATAAATAAATCTATTTAGAAAATGCATCCTTGGGGCACCTGGGTGGCTCAGTTGGTTAAGCATCTGCCTTTGGCTCAGGTCATGATCTTCGGGTCCTGAGATGGAGCTCCATGTTGTCAGGCTCCCTGATGCGGGGGGAGTCTGCTTCTTCTTCTCCCTCTACTTCTCCCCCTGCTAATGTACACACACACTCACTCTCTGTCTCAAATAAATAAAATCTTTTCTTTTAAATTCATCCTTGTACTGCTTTCCCCTTTTCTTTTCTTTTTTTTTTTTTTTGGCAAACTACATCCAACATGGGGCTTGAACTCACAACCCCGAGACCAAGAGTCCCATAGTCCCATGCTCCATAAACTAAGCCAAACAGCCGCCCTTCGCTTTCCCTTTTTCCCCTTCATGCCCTCTGCCGTACCCTTGTTTCCCAAGACCACTTCCCAAACAAACCACCATACACAAGCCTTTCTCTCAGCTTCTGCTTTGGGGGAACAGAGGTGGAGACACAGTGAGAGGATGGTGGGGCTGGAATACGAACCCAGGCTTGAGTAACAACAGGGCCTTTATGCTTAACCAGCTGTTGCTGCTATGACCATCCATCCCAGGGTCCCTTTTCCTCAAGGTTCAAGTCATCCTGAAACAGCAACTCAGCCACACTTGCTCCAGACAAGGTACAGGGAGAAGAGGGTATGAGGGTACCTGCAGGAGGAGGGTCATCTCTCTGGAACTAAAGCCACCTCCCTCAAATTGCTTCAACACCCTAGGTTGAGCAGGAGTCTCAGCTAGGTATGCCCTGGCCCTACCATCTTTAACATCTGCCTCTATCCAGAAACTTCTGTGGCTCTTCAGCTCCAGTCCCCCATCCCAGCCCCCAAACAGGCCCCCCAAGTGCACCCCCACTTTTCAACATCTTTCAAAGGAGAGGGGACCTCAGGTAGCTTCTTGAAGCCTGAGCAGCCAGAACTAGCAGAAACCCACACTGCCTCACCCTGGGACTCAGAAAACCAACACACCTGCTTGGAGGTGAGGACAGAGCCTCCCCCAACTCCTGCCCAAGTCACAAAGATGTGATGGGACTTTCCTGGGAGAAATCACTCCTGGGACCTCACAGCCCTGAGTCACTCCCAGCCTCCCTGCCCCACCCCACCCCTACTCTGGCCCCTGTTTGAATCCTCCCTAACCCGTAGCAAAGAGGGGGGTGGTTCTTCCCTCTGCATGGGAAACTGAGGCTTGTGAGGCTTAAGGTAAATTCAGTGTCACAAAGCATGAAAAGAACCCAAGAGTCCTGACACCCGGCCCAGGACAACCCTATTATTCCCTTAGGGAGGCTGCTCTGAAGGGGACCACTCAACGGAGGCAGATCTCCAGCATTCAGAGCCCAAACCCCACTTGCATATCAATGCCCTTTGGTTAAGAAGGGTGTAGAGGGAGCTACAGGAAACAGATAAGGAGGAAGAAGGATGTCCCCCCCCAGCCCGCCTGGTCCAGACATGCAAGCATCTGGTCGTGGCAAAACCAAGTGGACTCTACACAGTCCTGAGGTCCCCTGAACACACAACTGCCCTAGCCCCCCACCCAAGGCTGGCTCTGCCACACTCCCTCACTTTCGGGCCTCCAGCCGGAAATGAACAGCGGGCTGGTAGCCTGCCCTGCCCCTGTGGTCCATCAACGCCTCTCTGCCAGCACCCCGCCATCCTGGCTCCCTTCTCCGCAACAGGCACCGGTTAGAGTGAGGATGGGGTGGGATTTATGCCCGTTGGAGGGGGAAAAAAAATTAACCCAGACTAGCCCCAGGGTCCCCCTGGATTCCTGGCTGTTTCCTTCCGCCACCACCTGTAAACACCCCACCTCTGACCTCCACCTCGGTCAGCTTCTCTAGCCAAAGACTTTGACGGGAGCTGAGCAACGTCTCTCACACACACACACTGATACGTGATGTGTGTGCGCAATGCCCCACCCGCATGGATTGCCGGGGACAGTCACCCCATCTCCCAAACAGAACCCATTACGCTTAATTGCCCTGTAGAACCGCACCACAGAGCTCGCACACGTACGAGCTGCATTTCTCTTTGCAAACACACGCATTTACACTCACAACATCCACCCCGATTTCACGTTCAGTCACACCCAGGACTCGCGCCCCGACCCAGGCTGTTTCTGGAATCAGCCCCGGACCCACTGACCTTCTCCGACGCACGGCGCCCAGAGCTCACTTCTCGACGTGGACAGAATGTCAACAGTCAGCCGCGGCGGCGGCTCACCCCGCCCGTACGCCCGCAACGGCGGCGTCCTACTGTCTCCATCCGGACCCAAGCCCCCTCCCGGCGGCGGGCTTCCCTCGCAGCCCGCCCAGCCGCGTGCGCCGTCACCGCGGCGCGCACACGCGCGCGGCCGGCCGGCGGCTGCGAACGCACAAAGCTGCGCCTTCCGCCACCCGCGGCCGCCCGCACACCTGGCGGGCGCGCCCCCAGCCGCCCGAGCCGCGCGCCCGCGCCTGCTACGGGCGCGCCCGGCCCGCTCCCCTCCGCCGCCGGAGACGCCGCGGCCCGGGGCCCGGCTGGGCCCCGCTCGCCCCGCACGCTGCTGCGCCCCTGCAGAAGGGGCGCACCGGGAGGGTCGGGGGGCGGGCGGGCGCGGCGGGGTGGGGGGTGCGGCGGGGTGGGAGGTGCGGCGGGTCCCGAGCGCGGAGCCCGCAGCTGGGAAGCCCTAGTCGCCGCCGGCGTTAGGAAACTGCCTGAGGCGGCTCCTCAGGAACAAAGGCGCGAGGCGGAGCAGGCGCACCCAAGGGACCCGGGGGAGAGGAGGGAACGGCCCACCAGCCCACAGAAGTTTCTGGAGCGTGGGGCCCCGGGGCTGTAGGGAAGGGAGGTGGGGAAAGATCCCTAGGTTCCTGGTCTCCAGCTTTGTGGGGGGTGGACCTAGGGAGGAGGTACAGTGTTACCTGGACTTGGAAGTAGGAGGCCTCTGGGATCACCAAACCCCTGAAACTGCCCCTGCTTTGCACCTGGCACCTGGGAGCTTTCCTTCATTCACTCCACAGACTTCTTCCCAGCTTCCGCCAAACCAGGGACGCTCCCGAGGTTGAAGGGGTTGAAGAAATGAAGGGGTCCTGTAGGCAGCCTTTGGGATGCCTCAGCCCTTTTCTTGGTAACCTCCACACCAGGCGGCCTCTGGAACATGGCTTATACACCTCAGGGATGAGAAGCTCCCTCCCTCAGGAGGCAGCCCACACCGTCCTCAGGCAAATCTAAGTGCTAGAAAGCCATTCTTAAGCTTCATGGAAATCTGCCTCCCTTCTATCTGCTGACCATGGCATCACCCTGCTGTGGCCACGGTGGCTTTCTGCTTCTAGAATATACTTAGGGCCTTGTCCTTGCTGTTTCCTGCCCCTGCAATTCTCTTCCATCACATCTCCTGTGTCCCCTTCCCCCATCCACCAGCAGCTTCTCCATATGGCTGCCCTTTGTGTCCTTCAGGACTCATCTTCTCAGAGAAGCCTTCCACCTCATCCAAACCCCCCCCACACACACACACACTGGTTACACTTTCTCGATGCCCTGTTTTAGCACCTTCAGCACACTGATCGCCATAGGGAATTCTCTTGTCTATGTGTCTGTGGTCTGTCTCCCACTAGAATATGTGCCCCATGGAGGCAGAATCCTTGTCTGTCTCACAACAAGGCCCTGCAACACCAAAGCCTGACTCAGAGCAGGGTGAAGGAAGAAAGGAAGACAGAGGTGGCCAGCCCATGGTCTGAGTCCCTTCAGCAGCTCTATCCATCATCCTGAAATGCAACCTGCTCAGCCATTCCAGGGTCATACCCGGCACGGTGTTACCAGAGAAAAGGCACTCAGTCCGTGCCCGCCAAACAAATGAACAGAAGAAGGAAACTTCCTATTAGAGGAACCTTCCTCTGAGACTCAGAACGGCAGGGCCTTCCCTTCCCCTGCCCTGGATTCTGCCCCAAGCTCTTACAGCCTCGAGATGCGAGCATGTTCTTAAAACCTAAATCATGGGGCTAGACCCCAGCTTCTAGGCAGTCAGAACCCATCAGACACCTCTGAGTCCCTTGTCTCACTCCAGGTATAGGCAGGACTGGAGGCCAAAATAAATTTCTCATTCATCCCTGTTAAATTGCACCTGCTAGACTTGGACTTAGGAATCCAGCCTCCAGGGCACTATGGATCTCAAGTCTGCCATCTTGTCTGTTGGGGTGGTGCCCGGTTCCTGCCACCAGCAATGTCACCAGCTCTCCATGTGGAGCAGGATGCAGCCACTGGCAGCCCACTCATCAAACTCAGAACTAGTCTTCTGCTCCGCCACCATCAACCTACTTTCTAGTCTAGAAAACTAATCGGGAAAGCAAATAAGCTTCTCCCAGCAGAATGGGTTCTCAGGAAATTCACGTGCTGAATTCTCAAATCCTCTCTTTAGAAATCAACTCTGAAATTGACCCAGACAAATCCTGAGTTCCCTATATACAGTTTCTGGAGTTATTTCCTCCTTGTCAAGACAGACATTACCTTAGCTGTCTCCTGCCTTTGGGCATGTGCCTTATTCTCTGAGAGGCAGGGTGCATGGTGGTTACATGCATAGCAACTTACTAGCTATTATTTAACCCCCGTGCCTCGGTTGAGTCATCTGAAAAATGGGGAGAACAAGAGTACTTAAATCATAGCCTTGTTATGAAGATTAAATCAATTTATTCTTACAAAGTATTTACACATGACACATAATAAGCACTCAAAACGTTAACTATTAATATTCTGTCACAGAAATTATCACAGAGTAAGGCAGCCTCCTCTTCAACTCCCCTGGGATGGAGCCTTCCCAAGTATGAGAGCTGATTTTATTCCAAACGGCTCCATCCTGTCTTAGGATTGCAGCCCTCCTCCAAGGACTCAGCTCTATTCCTGTGACTCTTAAATGCATTCTTGGCCTTCCACTCAGAAGACAGAGCAGCTCTGTCAGCTCTGGGCCACTGGAATGGGCAGGAGGTCTCAGCCTCCTCTTCTTGCCTTGTTGTTACCCTGGGCAGGTACAACTGGCCCACCTGTCATGGAGTCCAGGAGGCTAGCCTCTCTCCCAGCCTTCCTACAGATTCTGTGCCTGCATTGCCCTCGTTTGTCTTTCCCCCAGTACCTGCTTCATGAACTCCTTCTCTGACACAGAACCTCAGGACACAGCAAAGAACAAGCTGGAAAAGGCCCTGCCCTCATAAAGCTTACATGGTCGGGGGAGGGGCGTTGTCATGGACAATGAACAAATAGACAAACAAGAGAATGTCAGATCATGGCACGCGCTTTGAAAGCAAGGAGAGAAGGGGAGGGAGAACCTACTTTAGTATATCAGAGGGGAATGGCACACAGTAGGGTTTTGCACATTGCCTGCAAGTGACCTGACCCTGTGGCCTCCCTGTCCATGTGTCATTAGCCTCTCCCACACCACACCACACCAGCCTCTTTCTTTTCCCCTGCAAGCATTCACTGATATACACTCAGAATTTCATTTTGGCACCCTTCCTAATAGTCTTGCCTCATGCTCCAGCGAATTTTCTGTCTTTTCTGTACATTATCTGAAATCCAACCTCTGGAATCCAGGACGCTTGTCTGACTACCCATTCATTAACTACTGAGAGTTCCCAGGTGGCCCGAGTCACCCTTCCCAGAGTTCCTGTCACTTCCACATCATCATCCAATTCATTCTTCTTCCAGAGTGTCAGACCGATATCCAGAGTACCCAACCAACTCGCTATTTCCCATACCTACTGAAAGCTTGATGAGACAAGAGAGAGCACTGCTCTTAGCTAAACAGGATTGCGGGCAGATATCTAGGAGGTGAAGTCTCCCACCAACTTCTAAATCTTATTCCTGGGGTCATCTGGGGAGCAACGGTAGAACACTACCCCTGTTCTCTTGTGGGCCAGCCCATGACATACCCCCCCCAAATGATACCACCTCCACTCTTCTTTCATTTAAACCACCCCAGGGAGGTGTGGCCGGCTCATTCTTGGCTGTGAGGGTCCTGCTACTTTAGTTCCCCTTGAGGGGGAATGTGGAAGAAAGTTCAAGATCAGGTCTAGCAAAAGCCTTGGGAAGGGGGTGAGGCCACAGCAGGTTTACCCAGGATCCCTGTGGAGACCACTAATGCTTGTCACATCTATCCAGTATGGTGGAAGAGAGGGCAGGAGCCTGGGAGCAGGAATCTGGGTCAGCAAAAGCCCTCTTCTCCCAGCCCCTCACTCAGACGCAGGCTCCCAGCTGGACGTCTGAGGAGGGAAGGAGGAGAGGAGGAAGGCAGGACTAGCTCCACCCACCCAGGTCAAGGAAGGGTGGGGAGGCTGCCCAGCCAATCTTCCAGCCACTCTTCCTCTTAAAGAGGAACCACCTGACTCCTAGGCCTTAGAATTCTCTGCAGGCATCATTTCCCTTGAGACTCATGGGCGCCTGGGTGGCTCAGTGGGTTAAGCTGCTGCCTTCAGCCTAGGTCATGATCTCAGGGTCCTCGGATCGAGTCACGCATCGGGCTCTCTGCTCAGCAGGGAGCCTGCTTCCATCTCTCTCTCTCTCTCTCTCTCTCTGCCTGCCTCTCCATCTACTTGTGATCTCTCTCTATCAAATAAATAAATAAAATCTTTAAAAAAAAAAAAGAAATCCCTTGAGACTCATGATCATTCATGATAATCATACCCATTTTACAGAGGGAAAAAGCAGAGGCAGTGAGCTCCCTCAAATCACTCTGTGCCTTCTAGGCTGAACTAGCACCCAGGCTGACATACTCTTTCCAGAACGCTGGGAGGAGGATCCTCTGCCAGTGAGGGCAGTGGTCCCCATGGCAGATTTGCAGACCTGTGTGCAGCTAGCTACATAAGTACGGCCTTTGGAGCGTAAGGGCTGTGGGTCCCTTTACCTGGAGGGAGACTCAAGGTCGGCACGGCTGAGGATACGATGCTGCTGTGGGCTGTAGAGCCACTGGAAGGCTGTCAATGTCCTCTCCTCAATTCGGAACCGTCCTTCCTGCACGTACCTGTGGGCAGGACAGGACAGAGTGAGGAGATAGGCAGGTCGTGCTCTGCACAGCTTCTTTGGAAAGTTCACTCGGCTTGCTAGAAAAAGATGAGGGGTACCTGTCCCCAAAACTCCCCACTACTCATCTGCCAGAAAGCCCTGTTTCTACAAGGTCCCAGTTGGAATACCCTGAAGAGGATGCAGCTACAGGGTTTCAACTCAACAATGGAGAAGCTTTCTAAAAGTTAGCTATCTGGGGGTGCCTGGGTGGCTCAGTGGGTTAAAGCCTTTGCCTTCGGCTCAGGTCATGATCCCAGGGTCCTGGGATCAAGCCCCACATCGGGCTCTCTGCTCAGCAGGGAGCCTGCCTCCCCCTCTCTCTCTGCCTGCCTCTCTGCCTACTTATGATCTCTGTCTGTCAAATAAATAAAATCTTTAAAAATAATAAATAAATAAATAAATAAATAAATAAATGTTAGCTATCTGAAGTTGAAAGGAGTCACTTGGAAGGAGTGAGTTCCCTGTCACTGGAAGTATGTAACCAGAGGCTGGGCAGGGGATTCAAGCATTAGACCAGGGTTTATTTTCCAAGCTCCTTATAGGACTGAGATACTGGACTTCTTGATTTCACAGCAGGAGAAGGGCTGCCCTGAAGTGGGACTCATGAGTCAGATGTCAGGGTTAGTTTCTTCCAGAAACTCTCACAGGGTCTCAGCCACTGTCTGGATGGAAAGTGAGTCTACAGTAGGAATGGAGGAAGCTGGACTGGGCACAGTGAGGAAAAATGGGTTTCTCCCTCTCTGGCTACCCGCTTCTGGTAGATGTGTGAATCCATTCATGAGTTCAACATTTACTGAGTATCTGTGATGATGAGCAATAGAGACTTAATCCCTGGAGTTTACAATCGTATGAAGAGAGAAACCACCAAATAGTCACATGAGCAAATATATCCATACGATATATTAGGGATACATTACCGGCAAGAATGTCAGTCGGTATAAATCTTCTGCAGGAGAACCTCACAACACTTGCCTAATTACAAGTGCAGGGCCACCTGGCTGGCTTAGTCAGTAGAAAGTGTGAATCTTGATCTCAGGATTCTAAGTTAAAGTCCCCATGTTGGGTACAGAAATTGCTTAAAAATAAAATCTTTAGGGGATGATGCCTGGGTGGCTCAGTGGGTTAAGCTTTTGCCTTTGGCTCAGGTCATGATCTCAGGGTTCTGGATCGAGCCCCGCATCAGGCTCTGCTCAGTGGGGAGCCTGTTTCTCCCTCTCTGCCTGCCTCTCTGCCTACTTATGATCTCTCTCTCTCTCGGTGTGTCAAATAAATAAATAAAATCTTTTAAAAAATAAAAAAATAAAATCTTTAAGAATATTTTTAATTTAATTTAAAAATAAATTAGAAGTGCAGTTCCTCTGTAGCAGAAGGATCCACTTTCAGAGAATTTATCTACAGATTCTAGCATGTGAACAAGGCTATCTGGGGCATTTGTTGTTGTTTTCTTAAGGTTTTGTTTGTTTGTCTGGTTGGTTTTGAAGGTTTTTTTTTTTTTAGTAATCTCTACACCTAACATGGGGCTCAAACTCATAACCCCAAGATTAAACCCCAAGATCAAGAGTCTCATGCTCTTCCAACTGAGTCATCCAGGTGCCCCTCTGTGGCATTGTTTATAAGAACAAAAGTCTGGGAACAGCCTAGGCAGTCATCAGTATGAAATTAGTTAAATAAATCATAGTACATCCATATGGAAAAAACAGGGTGCAGTCATTAAAAATACTTTAAATGAAGGTGTTCTCTGTTCCCTATCATGCAAAGATCTTCAAGATACATTGTTAAGAGGAAAAAAAAAAAGTGAAGAAATAGCTGTATGTGTAATCTATATTAAAAGTGGGGGGAGGGGGATGCCTGGGTGGCTCAGTGGGTTAAAGCCTCTGCCTTCAGCTCAGGTCATGATCCCAGGGTCCTGGAATAGAGCTCCACATTGGGCTCTGTGCTCAGCAGGGAGCCTGCTTTCCCCCCACCCCTGCCTGCCTCTCTGCCTACTTGTGATCTCTGTCAGATAAATAAATTAAATCTTAAAAAAAAAAAGTGGGGGGATGCCTGGGTGGCTCAGTTGGTTGGACAACTGCCTTCGGCTCAGGTCATGATGCTGGAGTCCCGGGATCGAGTTCCACATCGGGCTCCCAGCTCCACGGGGAGTCTGCTTCTCTCTCTGACCTTCTCCTCGCTCATGCTCTCTCTCACTGTCTCTCTCTCAAATAAATAAATAAATTTTTAAAAAGTGGGGGGAGGGGATAAAATATGAACTCATATTTTATCTTTATAGAGAGAAACTCTGGAAACAAAAGAGCTAATAAAAATAGTTAGCTGGGTGGGGAAAAGGGAGAACTGGGTGAAGGGGGGCATGGGAGAGTGATTGTAACAATGTATGTTTTGGGGGCACCTGGGTGGCTCAGTTAGTTAAGCATCTGCCTTTGGCTCAGGTCATGATTCCAGGGTCCTGGGATGGAGTCCCTCATTGGTCTCCCCGCTCAGCAGGAAGCCTGCTTCTCCCTCTGCCACTCCCCTGCTTGTGTTACCTCTTTTCCTCTCTTACTGTGTCTCTCTCTGTCAAATAAATCCATAAAATCTTTTTTTTTTAAGATTTTATTTATTTATCAGAGGGAGAGAGGGGGAGAGAGCAAGCACAAGCAGACAGAATGGCAGGCAGAGACAGAGGGAGAAGCAGGCTCCCTGCTGAGCAAGGAGCCCGATGTGGGACTCGATCCCAGGACGCTGGGATCACAACCCGAGCCGAAGGCAGCTGCTTAACCAACTGAGCCACCCAGGTGTCCCTAAATCCATAAAATCTTAAAAAAAAAAAAAAAAAGTTTGGGGCGCCTGGGTGGCTCAGTGGATTAAGCCGCTGCCTTCGGCTCGGGTCATGATCTCAGGGTCTTGGGATCGAGTCCCGCATTGGGCTCTCTGCTCAGCAGGGAGCCTGCTTCCCTCTCTCTCTCTCTCTCTCTGGCTGCCTCTCTGTCTACTTGTGATTTCTCTCTGTCAAATAAATAAATCTTTAAAAAAAAATTTAAAAAAAAAAGTTTGTCTTCATACAGGAGAGGTATTACCTATTCCACATAGAATATGGGGGCGGGAGGGAGAAACTACAAACTGCAGAATGTTTGTGCAGCTGCTGTGATTCTGCCCAATGAGCCTGGCTATCTTCTGGGCGAGGGGAGTTCCCAGAAGGCAGGGGGTGGGAGGGCAGAGAGAGCAGAGTGCTTTCATGGGTCCTGGGACCTCCCACATCAGAGCACTTGTCTCCTTTCACTCTCCACATGATCCCAGGGGCATTTGGGGAAGAACATCCAGGCTGCTGGGTGGAAAACGGCAGGGCTGCCAGGGAAGGGGTCTTGCAGGAGTCCAGAGGGGACTGTGGTGATCTGTATCAGGGGACAGTGCTGGAGGTGGAGTAAAATGAGAGGACTCTTGAGGGTTAGCTGTACCTGGTGATGGGTTGGATGTGGGTGAAGGGGAGACAGGCAGCAGAGCTCTTCCCCAGTTCCTAGCTGGAGCCAGCAGCTGGCCACAGTGCCATTCACGCTGGACAGGAACAGGTTTGCGAGGGAAGATCGTGACTTTCATTTGGGACATGACCCTCTTCTGTGATATGCTTCCTGCCCCAAGATGACTCCCTTCCTGTAAAACCCAGCTCAAAACGTGATTCTTCCAGGAATCCCACCCTGATTAATCCCATCCTCTTCTGATGACAAGTTTCCATGCCTTTCCTAGTCCTCGGACTCCTTGGGACTCAGTCCTGAATAACACTGTTGTGATCTCTGCGGGAGAAACTGATGACACCACTTGTCTCCAAGAAGGGGAACTGAGCGGCTGAGGAGCACTGCATAGTGCTTCTTCAATTTGAACCATACAGGTATACTATGTCTTCAAAAAGTATCTTTTTGATCCTCTGATCATGAAGTCTTAGGTCATTAGTGATCAAGAGGTCACTCATCTGTTCCAACAGCTTTATTTTACAGGATAAGGACAGGAGGCCCAGAACAGTCTTGCCCAAAGACGTGGCAGAACCAAAACCTGCTAGTGATGTCCCCTCACTTCCAGGATGATAGACCATACTAGGGTTGCCCTTGACCCCACCAAGCACACACAGGCCCGCAGGCTGCAGGAGAAGTAGACCCACTCAGGAACCACCCCTACCCCAGTTCTCTCCTCACTCACCACCACCCCCCACCCCATGCCTCTGTGTGTAATGTAAACCAGGAATGCAAACCATGTCAGCTATAAGCACCCCGTCTGCCTCTGTGGGCACCCTGGCCTGGATTCCACTTACCAACAGTAGATGAGCGATTTGTCCACCCCAAGTCCCAGACTCCTCACGTATAAAATGGGGGTGACGATAACACCCACTTTGAAGGGTTGGGGCAAGGATTACATGAAATAATGTGAGTGAGTCCGTTGCCACGTGGTCATCTTTATCCCTTTCCCTCCCCACCATCCCCATCAGCCTTCACCAATTTCACCAAGTCACAGGTCTTACATGCTTTACCCACAACAGACAGATCCACCCCCTCTAAGGCTTGCAGTGAACCCCTTGGAATGGGTGGATCCCATTTTAGAGATGAGGAAGAAGAGGCCAGGGAGGGAAGTCAACTTGTCTGAGGTCACACATGTAGTCAGCTCATGGCATCCAGTGTCCTCCTAACCAGCCCCCTACACACAGATACACACACACACACACACACACACACACACTCTCCCTCCCCCATACCAGCTCCCAGACCCCTGCCCAAAACTGTTAGTGTCTGCGTATCACATTACCACAGTGTTAGAGTCTGCATATCAGGTATCCTCCAAACCGCTCCCCTGAGAGTCCAAGCGCTCCCACTTTGTTCCCTTCCAGCCTTTCCCACCAGATCATCCCACCCCCCTCCACATCACACATAGGAGCCCCCGCATCTGTCTGTCTCATCTGTTTGTCCTTCTCTAAGCATGCCCTGCCTGTTCTTACCTTGGAGCCCTCGCTCAGGCTTTGCTCTAACCTGAACTGCCCTCCCTCCATCTCTACCCCAAATCTGCCTCGCTGCAACCCCTCAAACTACACTGCCTCTAAGAGTCTGCCCCAATGCTCTCACCAGAATGGAAGAGCCAGGACTCCAGGCAGGCCTCGCTTAACTTTGATCAAAATGTTGCTCTCTATCTGCCTTTATATGAGTCATTTACACGCCTGTCTGTCTCCTGCTGTCAAGATAGTGTCTGAGCACCTCTGAAACCCCTGCAATATCCTCATGCAGACCCCTCACCAAAGGGTCACAACAACAACGGCGGGTCACAACAACAACTGCACCAAGTCATCACAGCCTGGGGAAGCTTCCTTTCTAGAATGCTCTGACACAGGTGATCTCTATTAATGAATCCAATTTATTAACTTAGCGGGTTTGCTATATTGGACCACTCTGAAGAAACACCACCCATCCCCACGTACATCCCTCATTAACCTGCCATGTACCTGAAATCCTGTTGAACTGTACTCAAGGAGAGATTAAACACCACAGAGGCTCACCCTGTAAGCCACTCTCAACCATTAAAACCTGAACAAGAAGCACCTTCTCAGATTATCCCTGGGAGAGTAGGGGCCAAAGCCTGGGGCATTGTCAGGGACATTTTGAAGGGTATGAAAAGAGGGAGGATGGAAGCTGCTCCTAGAAGCAGACCGCAGGTTGTGGGGGTGGGGTGACCCCTCCAGAAGGACACAACCCATCACCAAAAAAGAAAACGGTCAGGCACTTTACAGGTTACAGGTTTACAGGTTATTTTTTTCAGCTGAACACTGGGGTAGGTCAGGCAGGCACTGAACCCTGAGGCTTCAACAGCAGGCTAAGTGAAAGAAGTCCATCACAAAAGACCTCAGACTGTACAATTCCATTCATATGAAATGTCCAGAATAAGCAAATCCATAAAGAAAGCAGATTTGTCCATGCCTAAGGGTGTGCTTGCGGGGAGGGGGTGAGAGGGGCGTTGGAAGCTAATAGAGGTAATGGTTATGGGGCTATTTACAGGGAGATGAAAATGTTCTAAAATTGATTATAGTGATGGTTGCACAACTCTGTGAAATACTTAAAGCCATTGAATTTTACACGTTCAATGGGTGAGTTGTAGGATTTGTGAATTCTATTTTAATAAAGCTCTGGGGGCCCCTGGGTGGCTCAGACAGTTAAGCGTCTGTATTCGGATCAGGTCATGATCCCAGCATCCTGGGATTGAGTCCTGGGTCAGGCCCCCTGCTCATCAGGGAGTCTGCTTCTCCTTTTCCCTCTGCCTGCCCCACCCCCTGCTAGCTCGCACGCGTGCTCTCTCTCTCTTTCACTCAAATAAATAAATCTTTAAAAGAACATTTTTTTTTAATTTTAAAAATAAAGCTCTTTTTATAAGAGCAAACATCCATGAGTGCATACTGATACAAATAAATGAATACATAAAATAAAGGGGAGAGAGACAAATCTTCCATGCACAAGAATTCCAAACAATGTATGTAAAAACTCTGCCCTCTAGGGAGCAGGTCACAATTCTGCCCTACTTAAAGGTGAGCCTCATACAGTAGCTTCCTTCCCAAGAGTACTCTGTGGGAAGAGGGAGGGGAACAGTAACCTTTCAGTGGAGAAGCCTGACAAACACTAGCTCAGCCAGGTGACCAAAGTCAATATCAAGTGATAAATCCTGATGATGGTATGTAGCCTCGATATGATGTGATGACACAGCACTCCATTCCTGTGGTCCTTCTCCCAAAACTCATAGCCCTTAATCATAAGGGTTCTTCTCTAATTGTGAGAAAAACATCCAACAAATTCCAGTTAGGGGATGTTCTACGAAAAGACCAGTACTTCCTGAACTGTCAAGGTCATCAAAAACAAGGAAAGTCCAGGGGGCACCTTGGTGACTCAATCAGTTAAGCGTCTGCCATCATCTCAGTTCATGATCTCGGGGTCCTGGGATGCAGCCCTTGTCAGGCTCCCTGCTCAGCGGGGAGTCTGCTTCTCCCTCTCCCTCTGTCACTCCCCTGTTTATGCTCTCGCTCTCTGTCTCTCTCTCTGTCTCTCTCTCTCAGATAAATAAATAAAAATCTTAAACAAAACAAAACAAGGAAAGCCTGAGAAACTGTCACAGCCAACAGGATCCTAAGAAGGCATGACAACTAAATGTAATGCAGTATCCAGATGGGACCCTAGAACAAAAAAAGAACATTAGAGGCGCCTGGGTGGCAGTCCTTAAGCGTCTGCTTTCGGTTCAAGTCACCATCCCAGGGTCCTGCTCAGCGGGAAGCCTGCTTCTCCCTCTCCCGCTCCCCCTGCTTGTGTTCCCTCTCTCTGTGTGTCTCTCTCTGTCAAATAAGTAAATAAAATCTTAAAAAAAAAAAATAATAATAAAATATCCTAATTCTCAAAAGATTTTAATTCTCCAACAAATCTGAACATGGCAGCTTACTACAGGTAAAGATTAAAAGTGGTCCTGCCTTGAGTTTTCACTTTTTTAAAAGATTTTATTTATTTATTTGAGAGAGAGAGTGTGCACAAGCAGGTGGAGGGGTGGAGGGAAAGGGAGAAACAGACTTCACTGCTCAGCAGGGAGCCTGATGCAGGGCTCGATCCCAGGATTCTGGGATTATGACCTGAGCCAAAGGCATATGCTTAACCGACTAAGGCATCCAGATGCCCCGGATTTTCACATTTAAAAATCACTTGAAGCATTTTATTTTATGAGAGAACTACTAAAGCCTTGCCCCATATTCTGTGGCTATTTAGATGTGTCTCTGCTCTTATGTACCATGAGCACATTAAAAGTGTAGCTGATCTGAACAGCTGAAAATCTTTTTATTACCAAAGAGTTCAACAGCTCGACAGATGTGTTCATTTCCTGTGGAACTGCTTTCGGTTCAAGTCACCATCCCAGGGTCCACACTATATCTATACCTTAGGGTAAGAATTTGATCGGATCTCCTCCCCCCTCAACCTCCGTTATTACATTATAAAGTTTAATATCTTGCTTTTGAATGCTCCCCAAACCCCAAAGCCTTCCTCAGTTCTGCTTCTGAAATACCAGATGTAGAGAGAACTGTAGCCCACAGCCCTCTAGTGCGCTTGCTCTCAGCACCACAAGGTGGCACTGTTGAACACCAGTCCTGCACAGCCTGGTGGAGACTACACTGCTGTGGGGAGGTCCTTGTTCTGTATGAGCTCTTTCTGCAGCGATCCCCACATGTGGGCTCCCTTGCTTCACGTTCAGACATCATTCCCCCAATGAGACCCCGAGCAGCATCCACCAGCTTCCAGGGTGTTGAGCCTGAATCATTCACCATTGAGACTCCCAAGTGTTTCTGGGTAACTATTATGGACTGAGAGTTCGTGTCCCTGTCCGCTCACTCCCCACCTCAAATTCATACATTGAGGACCTACCCCTGCAATACAACTCTACTGGGGCCTTTGTGGAACTAAGGTTAGGTAAGGCCCTGATTCAATAGGATTCAAGTACTTATAAGAAGAGACACCAGAAGAGCTTCTATGCTCTCTCACCATGTGGAAGACACAGGGAGAAGGCAGCCAGCCCTAAGCCAGGAAGGGGGCTCTCCCCAGAACCCGACCATGCTGGCATCCTGATCTTAGATTTCCAGCCTCCGGAACTGTAAGAAAACGTCTGTTTTCTGTCAGAAAACTGTCAGAAAAAAACTGTCAGAAAATAACTGTCAGAAAATCTCTGTTGTTTAAGCCACCTAGTCAGGAGTCAGGGGTGGTTTCTTCCTTATCTTTTTTTCTCTTTAAGTTTGTTTTTTTTTTTTTTTTAAGATGTATTTTTTCATTTTAGAGAGAGAGAGAGCGGAGCGCGCGCATGAGCATGAGCCTGAGCGGGGGGAGGGGCAGAGGGAAAAGGAGAGAAGCAGACTCCCTCCCTGCTGAATGTGGAGCCTGACCCAGGGCTCCATGAGGCGTTCCATCTCAACGACCCTGAGATTAACACCTGGGCCAAATCAAGAATCGGACACTTAACTAAGGGAGCCACCCAGGCGCTCCTTCAAGCTTATTTATAAGAGCACTTCTTACATTTAGCAAATTAGCAGTCAGCCTGTTTTGTGTAAATATTATTATCCAGTGTCTAATTTACCTTTTAGCTTTATTGTGGATTTGCAACAGTTTTTGTTGCCCAATAATTTACCATTCGTCACCCTCTCTACCACTCAAAATTCTGTGGTTGAGGTACTGGTGACCCCAGCCCTCAGCTCCCTATGTGGGCACATGGCCCAACCTGGCCAAAGGGAGCAGTCCATCCCCCTGATCCTGGTGATTGGCTCTAGGATGGTCATGTGACCCAAGCCAGGCCAATGACATGACATCCTGAGGCCGGCTGAGACCACTGAGAAAGGAGAGCTCTTTCCATGAGGGTTGCTAACTGGAGAACTGCCTACAGCTGCTGATAGCCCACTTGCCTCCACAAGGGACTAAAAGCAAAACAGAAAAACAGAGGGATGAGCATAGAGCATTATTTGGTGACATTTGAGTGCCTGGGAGCAGTTGTGCCTGAAACATGAAAAGTCCCTGGAGTTCTCAGTTCTGTGAGCCAATAAATCCCCTTTTTTCTCTTGAGCCAGTTTGAGTGGAGTAAACCAAGTCAACGTGAAATTCTGGAACGAGGGGCCAAGGCTGTCATGTTGGGAGCATGCCAAGAGGATCAGAGGGTGCCCTGCCCTCAAGAGTGCTCCCTACCAAATGCCTGACCACTCAAGCCACATCTTCAGGACCTTCTCACAGCAATGGACTTTTACCTGGGGGTGAAAAGTAACCCCAAACCTAATTAGGGCACTAACAAAAATTCATGCATCATTCGGTTCAGCCCAAGATCCAACCCACTCAGGCAGCATCAGGGCAGAGAAAGAGAGAGATTCAGACCAGGAATCTAAGCTCTACCCCTTTAAAACTTCCTATTTCCTCCTCTATGAAGCGGGGGAGGAATTAAACTAAGAACACTGATCTGAGAGGTCCTGCAGTCCTGGGGTACTGCCTCCTTACCAGGGAGAGGACACTAAGTAACTGCCAGCTTTCTACTAACTCTTTAAGCAGATTAACTCTACTTTTATCTGTTTTATGTACTGGTGGCTTAATTTTAAAAGTGATTCCACTTCTAAATGACAATTTTGATTACTTGGACTTTGACTTTTGGGATCTTCCCAGCGCAGAGGTGGGCTGAGCAGGCTGGAAACCCAATGACCCCTTCTGCTCTGACATGTTAGAGTTTTCTGACAATGGGAACTTGGCCGTCCAGACAGGCTGGGTGGGATAGTCCAGATATAGGCAAAACAGAGGAGAAGTTAACCCCCTGGGCAAGACCTGGGCAGAAACCCTGACTCGGCCACTTATTTGCTGGGTGGCCTTGACTAACCACTTTCCTTCTCCAAGCCTCAGTTTCCTCATCTGTAAAATGGGGATGCTGATACCTTCCTCTGAGCATCACTATGAAGACTAACTGCAACACCCCAATCCTGGAGACAGAATAAAGTGTGCAGGAAGCTCAGGTTGTTATTATTGATGATATTATTCTTCTTTGTATTCCATTTACAGAATATGCCTGCTTCGATGTGTCCACAATGTTACTTCAGAGATGCTCCCTGGTCCTGGTGTAGGTGGGATGATGTGGAATGGGGAGGGGCCCCAGCCAGACATTCTCCTTTGATTTTTTTGACTTCTCCCAAAGCAGGTTACCTTGTATTCGAAATCCCACCAAGCAGAGGTCAGGCCTCTGGCCCAAGCAGCCCTCAATGTTCGTTTGGACACTGGGGACATAGGCCCAACCCAGGTGACTCCCGGTGCTGCTGCATCTGAAACCGGCTCAGCCTGCAGTCAGGTAACCTGATACCCAAAGGCCTGGGCAGGACTGCGGTGGGGGCAGGGGCAACGACCCACCTACTCAGGGACCTCTTCCTTCACCTTCTAAGCCCCCATCTCTGAGCCCCCAACTCCAAAGTGCCCCATCCTTAGAGGTCCCTGTATAGATAGGGCTATCCCCTTGAACAGGGCCGCTGAAGGTTGTGGGTTGTGCCCCTGGGGCTCAATTCGTTGGCCCAACCAAAGCAGCAGACGGAACGGAGGTGGGCGGGGGACCCCCAAGGCACAAATCAGAAAGCTGAGGTTGGGGTGTGGGGGGAAAGGAAGGAGGAAAACCCAGCCTATGAGCCTGTGGAAGGAGGGTAGGGTCCCCCAAAGACTGACGTCAGGGACAGGGTCCCAGGTTCCAGTGCCGACCTCTCGGGAGAGCCGCAAATAACCCGCGCAGGGCCGCGGGATGGTTACGACCAGCCAGTCCGGCGCCTCTGTAAACCTGTCCCCGCAACCTCAGCTCAAGAAGAAACTTCGGGCCAGCGCCCCGCTCCTTCCCGCGCCCAACCGGACCTCGGGGCGCGGGGCGCGCGGGTTCGCTCCGCACCTGGCCCGGCAGCCCCCCCGGTGCCCACTCACCAGCGCACCAGCTGCCAGCGCTTCTCCCCCGGCGCCCGGCGGCCCGCCATGCCTTGCCCCGCCGCCCGCCAGCTCCCTGCCCGCGGCGGGCCACTAGGCGGAGGCAAGTCCTGCTGCCGCAGGCCAGTGCGGAGGGCGCGCTCGCGGGCGCGGGGCGCGGCGCGGGTCCCGGAGGGCGGGGCGGGCGCGGCGCGACTCCGCCTGGAGCCCTATCCGTGCGGCTCGCGGCGCTCACCCCGGTGCGGCCGCGGCCCCGCCCCTGGAGCGGGCTGGGGCTGGCTTGGGGCTGGTGCTGGCTGCGCGCTCCTGCGTCGCAGCTCCCGAGGCCACAGTCGGTCGGGTCACTGCCCAGCGGTGCGGAAGAGCCGGGTTTCTTGGGCGCACTGCGTGAGAAATCAGGTTCTCAGAGTTCTACTTCGAGGGAAACCGGACTTAATGAGTGACGAGCCCTTTCTCCCTTACGACACCTGCTCTACCTCCCTAGAAAGTTATGCATAAAAATTAAATCTCTCTCCCTAAAATGAAAATTCGTGTGCCCTACAGATTGTTAAAATATTTTACAGTGACTGTATTTAAAACAGTAGGACCTTGGCCCAGCGTGCTGCCCATCCGGGCTTCAAGCTACTTCCACCCCAGGATCGCTGACATTCCTGTAACTGAGCAGAGACCAGTCTGGCCCACAGCACCATAAGCGAATGCTTCTCAAGCCTAGTTTGAAGCAGCTGAGTTTTAGAAATGTTTGTAAATATAGAGGTTGCCTACACGTTGTAGAGTGCCCTCCAAATTCACCTGCCTCCCATACCAGGACAAGCTGCAACCTTTGCAGGAGGGAAACATGCAGAGAGGAGAAAACCTGGCCTCCAGTGTGAAGATCCTGAGAGCCTGCCTACCTCTTACGGATTGTTGGCCATACCCAGGAGTACTGAAAAAGTCTGCAGGGAAATCCAAAAGCTACTGACATTTGCCATTATATATATCCATAGGTGACTTCCCCAGTGTTCAACGAAAACCAAGACTGCATATATCCTAAGAATTCTCACCAAAGCTTTCCACCATGTCTAAAGAAGTGACAGGAAGCAAAAGGAGATAAGAATGTAACCAACATAGAGGCACCATATAAAAAGAAAACAGGGAAGGACATACAGACAAGATAAGTTGGCAGCTTGTCTTTGAACTTCAAAGGTATTCTGAGTCTACCAAATGCCTTTGAGCATCCCTTTTGGAGGGGAAGCAGAGGGAGAGGGAGAAAGTGAATCTTAAGCAGGCTCCATGCCCCAACGGGAGCCCCAGGAGGGGTTGAATCCCTGAGATCATGACCTGAGCCAAAATTAAGGTTTGGACACTTAACTAAATGAGTCACCCAGGCGCCCCTGAGTATCCTTTCTTTAAGTTTTCCCAGTTTAATTAACACAGAAACCAAGGAAACAAACAGAAAGTCCAGAAACATCCCCAAAGATGTGTGTGATATGTATTTCAATTTGGTGGGGGAATAGGTGGTGGGATAATTAGTTAACCATTGGGGAGGGAGTGTCTATTTCACATCTACTTGTGATCTCTCTCTATCAAATAAATAAATAAAATCTTTTTTTAAAAATCTAAAAAAAACTAATGATGTACTGTATGATGACTAGCATACATAATAAAAAAGTCAGTAAATCTTTAAAATAAATAAAATATAATGAAGAAATCAGTTACCATAAATAACTAGTGTGTGCGTATATATATATTTTTTATTTATTTATTTATTTATTTATTTGACAGAGAGAGAGAGAGAAGCAGTGAGAGAGGGAACTTACAAGCAGTGGGAATGGGAAAGGGAGAGCAGTCTTCTGGTGGAGCAGGGCATCCAATGTGGGGTTCAATCCCAGGACCTTGGGATCATGACCTGAGCTGAAGGCAAATGCTTAACAACTAAGTCACCCAAGCACCCTAAGAACTAGTATATTAATATATTTGTTAGAAAAATCTGGAATAATTATTGGAACATATAAAAAGGTGATTTATGTATGGATGGGTGAAGTCATAATGATTTTTATTTTACTCTTTTTCTAATCCATATATCCTAATTTTTCTAAATATGTGCAATAAGAAAAAATAAAATAATAGTGACAATAAAAGTCACTTTTCAAATGATTACACTACCAAGATATTCATCACATTACAGTTTATAACTTTAAAAAGTAGAAACAACTAGGGGCACCTGGGGGCCTCAACTGGTTTAAGCGTCTGCCTTCAGCTCAGGTTATGATCCTGGGTCCTGGGATCGAGCCCCATATTGGGCTCCAGCCCCACATTGGGCTCCCCACTCAGCGGGGAGTCTGCTTCTCTCTCTCCCTCTGCCCCTGTCCTCACTCATGCTCTCATGCTCTCTCTCTCTCTCTCTCTCAAATAAATAAATAAAATCATTTTTTAAAATGTAGAGGAGCACCTGGGTGGCTCAGATGGTTAAGCGTCTGCATTAAGCTCAGGTCATAATCTACAGGTCCTGGGATTGAGCCCCATGTTGGGCTCCCAGCTCAGTGGGTAGTCTGCTGCTCCCTTTCCCCCTGCCTCTCCCCCTGCTTGTGCTCTCTCTGTCTCTGTCTCTCTCTCAAATGAATGAATAAATAAATAAATAAATAAATCCTTTTTAAAAAAGGAAGAACAACCTGATTATCAAATAATAAGAAAATGGATTAATACATTGTACTATAGTTTGCATGTATAGTGGAATTATACTCTGTAATGGAGAAAAATATTCATGCTATATTGCTAAGTTGAAAAGACTACAGGAGAACCCAGGTTAACTCAGTTCTTTGGGTGTCCAACTCTTGATTTCAGCTCTGGTCTCCATATCAGGATCTCATGGTCATGAGTTCAAGCCCTGTGTTGGACTCTACGCTGGACATGGCACCTACTTAAAAAAAATAACAAATATTAAATAAAAAGACTACAAAATAAGATATTAAAATTATATATTTATATATGCAATGGAAAAAGATTTTTTTTTAATGCCAAATGTTACAGGTGGGGAACTTATCGGATTCAGAGCTCAGCAGGAAGTGGGACACATAGAACTTATTAATGATGGAAAACTTTGAGCAGAAAAGTTTAAGACAATGGGGACAATGAGAACAATGATGGACAATGAGGAGGTTTTTACTCTTTGAAGCCTCAACATGTCCTATTTTTTAAGGTGTTTTTAAGAATTGTCTGGGGGCGCCTGGGTGGCTCAGTGGGTTGGGGTCTCTGCCTTCAGCTCGGGTCATGTTCCTGGGGTCCTGGGATCAAGCCCCGCTTTGGGCTCTCTGCTCTGCAGACAACCTGCTTCCTCCTCTCTCTCTGTCTGCCTCTCTGCCTACTTGTGATCTCCATCTGTCAAATGAATGAATAAAATCTTAAAAAAAAATTGTCTGGATATAAAAAGAAATTATCTCTATAATATGTATATAATTCTATATTACCTGAATGATGAGATTGTAGGTTCTTTATTTTCTTCATTAGAAATTTAAAAAAAATTTTTTTAATTTTTTACAATTTTAAGTAGGCTCCACACCCAATATGGAGCTAGAACTCACGGCCTTGAGATAAAGAGTCGCGTGCTCTACTGACTGAGCCAGCCAGCTTCCCTAAAAATTTTTTTTTCTTTTTTTTTAACGTAGATTCCACACTGAGTGTGGGCTTGAACTCACAACCCTGAGATCAAGACCTGAGCTGAGATCAAGAGTTGGACGCTTAACCAACTCAGTTGGATGCCTACCCACACAGGCAACCCCCTAAAAAATCATTTTAAAGTAGTAATTTCTATTTTTTTAAGATTTTACTTATTTATTTGAGAGAGAGAGAGAGCACGAGCAGGGAGGGGGCAGAGGAAGAAGCAGTCTCCCAGCTCAGCAGGGAGTCTAATGTGGGACTCAAATGTGGGACTTGATTCCAGGGCTCTGGGATGGTGACCCGAGCTGAAGGCAGACAGTTAAATGACAGAGCCACCCAGGCGCCCCAAGTAATAATTTATCTCTAACAAATAAATTGGCAAAAACCAAGCAGAAATAGATAGCCAATTATTTTTAAGAAGTTGCAAAACTATAAAAACTATACAGAAACGTGAAAAAAAAGTTATGATCCAATGTGGTGGAAAAAAATCAGATAGTTATGGCATGGAAACAACTAGGTGAGTCATCATGCATATGAAAATACTGGAAGATAATTCACAAGTGATATTAGTTACACTAGGGCAATAGGATCACAGGCACAATTTTGTTATTGCATTCATTTCCCAGTCTTTCTAAAGTGTAGTTCTAATACTTCTCTAATAAAACATATTAGAAAGAAAAAGCTGTAGAAAGTGACACATTTAAGGCAAAATGAAGAGCATCATGTGGTACAGTTAATATAAATCCTGGCGCGCCTGGATGGCTGTTGGTTAAGCATCTGCTTTCAGCTCAGGTCATGATTTTGGGGTTCTGGGGTTGAGCCCCATCATTGGGCTCCCTGCTCAGCAGGAAGTCTGCTTCTCCCTCTGCCCCTCCCCCCATTTATGCTCACTCACACTCTCTCTAAAATAAATTCTTTTTTTTAAAAAAAGCTAATATAAACTTAGGGGAAAATAAAGGAAAAAAGGAGCCACAGTTACACCAGATCACCAAGGAGTTTGGAGCTAGTTGCCCAAGATCATGGAACATGATCTAAAATGGATGGATCTGTAGCCACCTGGGTGGCTTAGTCAGTTAAGTGGCTGCCTTTGGCTCAGGTCATGATCCCAGAGTCCTGGGATGGAGTCCTGCATCAGGTCTCTGCTTCTCCCTCAGCCTGCCACCTCCCCAGCTTGTGCTCTCCCTCTTGTCTCTCTCCATGTGTCAAATAAATAAATAAAATCTTTAAAAGTAAATAAATAAAATTAAAATGATGTATTTGAGACATAGGTAGCAGAACCCCTAGGGTTCTAACATTCAGTATTTATCCTGCTTATTTCTTTTAAAGATTTTATTTATTTATTTATTTGACAGGGAGATAGAGAGCACAAGGAGGTAGAGAGGCAGGCAGAGAGAGAGGGAGAAGCAGGCTCTCCACCGAGCAGGGAGCCCCATGTGAGGCTCTATCCCAGGACACCAGGATCATGATCTCACCCAAAGGCAGATGCTTAACCAGCTGAGCTGCCCAGGTGCCCCATTTGCTTATTTTTAATTTATTTATTTTAAGAAAACCTCCCTGAAATTTCAATAATATCTGTTGGGAGAGCTCCTGAGCTCTCTTCCCTAGGGGGAGGACGGTGGATGTAAGCAAGGTTGAAGCAGAGGGTATGTGTCTGAGGCCAGACTGCGGCCCAGCACACACACACACACACACACACACACACACACAGAGCTCATTCCCATCGCCATGCTAGTGGTTTAGGAATAATCAAAGACTGAACTTCAGGTCTGAGATTTTGAGGCCATCTTGTCCAAATCAGGTATTTTTTTAAAAGATTTTATTTATTTATTTGACAGAAAGATCATAAGTAGGCAGAGAGGCAGGCAGAAAGAGAGGGGGAAGCAGGCTCCTTGCTGAGCTGAGAGCTGGATGTGGGGCTCTATCCCAGGACCCTGAGATCATGACCTGAGCCTAAGGCAGAGGCTTAGCCCACTGAGCTATCCAGGTGCCCCTAAATCAGGTATTCTATCACTGAGGAGAGTGCAGCCTTGCTCCAGTTTGATCTTTCATTAGGAAGGTGAGCTGTCTAAGAGGCTCACCCAGATGACCACTGGCCAGCTTTTCCATCACAGAACTCCCTACCCACCATCGCTGTAGCCACAGAATCCTAAGGGACCCAGGGTGGGTAGTCTTTAGGCTCCAACTCTTAACTCAGGAGGTGAAGACAACATAGCCAGGGTATTTGAAGAAAAGAAAGAGACTGCCGCTGTAACTCGGTCACCTGCCTCCTTGTTCCATGGAGAGGTGGTATTGGTTCCCACCAATGCTAGGGCACTCAATGGGCAGTGGCCTGACAGAGAACAACAAATGAGACCCAAGTCAATAAGGAAGGTTGTGCCAGATACCTCATCCCTCCAGAAACTTTCACCATCTTTTACAACCCTGCTTGTGCCCAAGTGGAGTTAACCTATCCAGGCAATGTCAATGGCCTCCCTTCACTTCTGGCTGCTGACTGGGATTGGCTAGAAAATGCATCAGCAGGGTATTGGGAGGCCAGAGGAGAGTGAGGTCAGTCTCCTTATTCCTCAGCTCCTTCCCTGCTAGGTCTCTGTGGGTGCACTGATTCCATTTAAGGAAAGCTACAGCTCCCAATAGGCCGCTCTTCTCCCCATATCCACCCTTTCTGAGTTCCCCAAACTGCCTTCTCTTGTCCCTCCAGGCCTAGGGATGGTTAAGAGCTCTACCTATATCTTGTCCCTTAAACTCCAACCACAGCTTTGCAAATAGTCCCTTAACTCATTTTATTTTATTTTTTATTTTTTTAAAAGATTTTATTTATTAATTTGACAGAGAGAAATCACAAGTAGACAGAGAGGCAGCCAGAGAGAGAGAGAGAGAGAGGGAAGCAGGCTCCCTGCTGAGCAGAGAGCCCGATGCGGGACTCGATCCCAGGACCCTGAGATCATGACCTGAGCCGAAGGCAGCGGAACCCACTGAGCCACTCAGGTGCCCCCCTTAACTCATTTTAAATGTGCTGTCTATTCCCTGCCAGGACACTGACCCATATACAGAGCTGTTACCCAAACAGAACTCAGAAAGCCGGTAATCCTAAGATGTCACAAAGAGATGAAGGGAAATTCTAGGCCTTCTCTGCTACTCAGACCTTATTCTTCTAGCTGGTATGCAGCTTCGCTTAAAGCTCATGACACATGTGAGGGCCTTCCTCCAGAGCTGATTTCAGCCCCTCACTGAGAGGCCTAACAAAGTTACCTCTGGCCTTGACTGGGCTAGGGTTTGAGTCTAGGCTCCACTGCTTACCATCTGGGTGTTAAATTTGACCTCTCTTGAGTCTCATTTTCTCTACCTACAAATGGGAATCAATCTTTCCAATAAGATTTCTCTATAGTTTAAATGACATTATGTGGGTAAATTTCTCAGCTCAAAATAATGGTTATTTCTGATGTGAGATGTACATTTTTTTTTGAAGAGTCTAATGTTTCTATTTTTGTTTTTTGGTTTGCTTGTTTGTCTTTTTTTTTAAGTAGGCTCCACACCCAGCCTGGAGCTCATCTTGGGGCTAGAACTCATAACCCTAAAATTAAGACTAAGCTGAGATCAAGAGTTGGACATTTAACCAACTGAGGCAACCAGATGTACCGTGTTTGATTTTTAAGTAAGCTCTACGTCCAACCTGGGGATCGAACTCACGACCCAAAGACCAAGTGTCACTCACTCCACTGACCATGCCCATCAGCTGCCCCAAATGTACACTTTTTATACTCTTTGGTTTCCTTAGACTTTATTACGGGTTTAATTTTGAGGGACGTATGCTGTCTCGATCTATAGAACATGCAACTCTTGATCACGGGGCCATGAGTTTGAATCCTATGTTGGGGGTAGAGTTTACTTTAAAAAAAAAGTTTAATTTTGAAAATAGTAAAGATTTTTAAGCACTGTTTAGTAGATTGCCTAGCACCAAGAAAGTGCTTAATGGACGTTAATTATTATCAACATCATCATTTCCAGTGTCATCTCCACAGACACATGTCTGTGTCCCCCTACAACCTGAAGTAGAGGGCCATGCAGTACGCTTTGCTCAATATTACTCTGTGTACTGGCTTTATGACTGTTCACGTCCTCAAGAAGCGCCCCTGAATCCCCTTTCTCCAAGTCCAGGCCCTAACTCTATTACTCTCTTATCTCTATTGGCCCATCACTTTCAGTTATTTTATGGGTGTTTGTGCACATCTTTTGTCGTTTCACATGTTGCCAGAGATGTTGTTCGTGCCCTGAAGACACCCCTTAGAAGCCAGGCCTTCTGTGCCCAGCTGGGAGCTTGGCTCAGAGCAGAACTCTGTAAGAAGTGCTTCTTGGAGCAAGGCTAGAGCTTCACATGAAGTAGGGCCACCCCTCATACACACAGCTAAAGCAGGACTGTTTGGGGTGAAAAGCTGCTGATACAGAACAGGGAGAAAAACATTTAGGACGTGGTCATAACAATCCCATCTGTACAAAACACATTCACTCTCACCCCCTGATGCTACCATAATGAACCTGTTGGCAGAGTAGATGTTACTTCTCCCATTTTACTGAGGATTGGGCCCCCCCAAAGCACAGCTAGAATCTAGAGTTCCTACAGAGTGGGCTTTGAAATGCCTTTGAACAAAATAGGAACTCCACTTGTCAAGAGACCTAACAGAGAGTCATTTCTTCAACTTTTTGAGGCTTATAATCTTCTAGAAGCATCTAAAGCCCTCCTTTCTTTCTTTCTTTTTAAGATTTTATTTATTGTTTTGACAGAGAGAGAGAGCAAGAGAGGGAACACAAGCAGGGGGAGTGAGAGAGGGAGAAGCAGGCTTCCTGCTCAGCAGGGAACCCGACGTGGGGCTCGATTCCAGGATCCTGGGATCATGACCTGAACCAAAGGCAGACACTTAACGACTGAGCCACCCAGAACCCTTAAAGCTTTTATTGACATCTAAGTCCAGTTAAGGCTTAAAAGTTGAATGGGGAGGGCAGGGAGGAAAGGGATCCACAGAGAGAAGACAGGGTGCCCTCGAGGCAAATGAATTGCCAAAACCCTCTCCAAAGCCCATATGCCAGAGTCTTCCAGTTCTGGAGACAAAGATCGAGGACTTCTCTGGATATTTGGCCCAAAAGGGCAGGGCATGGACTGTCTGGTTGGCAGTGATGTGGGAAAAGTCAGATCAGCCCTTTAATCTGAATTCCCTCAGACCCTTCCTCTGGCTCCTAAAGGTAGGGATGGAAATGACTTACCTAGAGCTGGGCTACCTTCCACTCACACAACGCGACCTGGCCCCTTGCATCATGAATATGAATGCCTAAAGAGCATGCAGCACTGTTTTAAGCACTTTACAGATATTAATTTACTTCATCCTCACAACAAATCAAAGACTTACAGGCTGCATAGATCATCATTATCCTATTTTACAGATCAGGAGACTAAGGTCCAGGGAAGAGACAGGTATTTGTAGAGCCCGAATTAGATGCCAAGTAGCCCAAGTCCAGAAGTCTCCCATGTACAGTGAAACGTGTCAAAACCAATGTTCTGGACTTCAGAGTTTATAAAGGATCTTCTCTTGGTTCTTTGGACCCTCACAGGAAAGAGGATGCCTTATCAACTGGGACACAGAGAGGTGATGTGCTCACCCAAGGTCACACAGCTAGTGAGAGGTCTGGAGTGGCTTCACTGCCAATAGGCACAGAATAGGTTTCCTAACCCCTGGTTAGCTCGCCCCAACATTTCCCCGGGCCAGTGGGGAACTGCTCTGATTCCTACGCCAGTCGGTGGGCAGAGGGGCGGAGCGGATCGCGGCCTACCGCCTGAGCGCTGTCCGCGGTGCTGATCCGCCCGCCGCGCCCTTGCTCGCCAAGCGTCCGGCGGGTTCTCTGGGTTTCCCTTCAGCTCCCAGCCAAAGCCAGCTCTCCGAGTTCTGCCCGCCGGGGTCCTCAGGCCTGGTTCCCGGAGTTCCTGGTTTCCCCCTCCCCCGACTGCGCGCCGCCAGCCTCCCTTCCCCCCCGCCCCGCCCACGGCCCCTCCCCGCCAGTACCAGGTCCCTCCCCTCCCCCCTTATCTCTCCCGCCCCCCCCCTCGCTCCCCCTACGGCTTGTTCGCCAGTTCCGGTCACGTTGCTGGGTGTTTACGCCTGGAGCCCGCCCCGGACCCCCCTTGGCGCCCCGGAAC
Source organism: Mustela nivalis (assembly GCF_964662115.1). Lineage (NCBI taxonomy): Eukaryota > Metazoa > Chordata > Mammalia > Carnivora > Mustelidae > Mustela > Mustela nivalis. The sequence goes on from NC_139036.1 coordinate 16,966,485, forward strand.
CCCCCGGAGCCCCGGCCCGACAACCCCGCAGCCTCGCAGCAGCTGATGGCGTCGCAGCCCGGGCGGGTGCTGCGGAACCCAAGGCGCAGCTAGCGAGGGGAAGAAGAGAGCCTCCCCCCACCCAGCCTGGCCCGGTCCCAGGGCCCCGCTGGCCCGTCGCTCCCTCAGGTCCCGAAGGTGAGGAGGTCGGTGGACGTGGGGGGTGGACGGCGGGGTGGCCCCGGGCGGGGAGCAGCAGGGCCCGAGCTCCAGCTCCCCTGGGAGGGCTGGCGTTGGGCTGGGCACCGCAGCGCGCGGGAGGCGGACAAGACCCGCGAGCTCCTGGCAGAAGTTGTCCTCTGCCGCCCAGACTCAGGTCCTTACCGGCCCTGGCGAAGAGTCCAGAGCGGCCTGAGGTCGAGTCACCGCCACCTCCTGCCACCTCCCATCACACACATCTGTTTTCCTTTCCCTGTCCTCGCTGGTACCCCTATTCCCCGTCCTCCTTAGTCTCCATCTCCCCCTCTGCCTCCTCTGGGAGTCATACTGGAGGCATAATCAGGCAGAACACCAGACTAAAGAGGATGGACGCTCCAGTTTCCTCATACAGGCCACTCCCATATCCCTGGATCCTCAGCTTTGCTGAGGTTGGGGGTCCTGAGATCTTCAGTGGAGTGGGGGAAGCCATAGCCTAGGGGTAACAGGGGAGGAGGCGAGGCGTTCTGGCGTGGAGAGGACCACGAGACCCTTGGAGAAGGTGGCTCCACCACTGGCCAGGTAAGCCCAACTTGCAGAGTCCCAGACATCTGTCAAAGGCTGACTTCTTGTTCCCAAGAAAAGTCCCCAGGAAACCAAGGACTTGGGTGGGGGGTCGGGGGTGGGGATTACTTTCTAATACATACACTTACTTGCCCTAGTGACTCCCAGTAACACTCAACTCTTTCTCCCAGTTTCACCAACATTCGTTGTACACATATTCCATACAAAGGATTCCCAGAGACAAAGTATTGACCTCAGGTAGCTTATGGTTTGGAGCAGAAGCCAGGGAGGCACACACCATGGGGAGCATGGGTGTAGAAGTGTGATACATGGCATAATGGTGGTTGGCAAACACAGAGATGGAAGAGTCATCCCAGCTTGGTGAGGGTAAGGGGAAAAACTCAGTAAGAAAGGTAGCTTTTGAGAAGTGCCTTGAAGGATGGGGCAGGTTTCAGGAGGCAGAGATAGAGTGGTGGGATGTCCATCCATGTTTATGAAAAGAGTTTGTTGTGAGAGCAGTAAAAGGTAGAATCCCGGGATGCCTGGGTGGCTCAGTTGGTTGAGCAGCTGCCTTCGGCTCAGGTCATGATCCCAGCTTCCTGGGATCGAGTCCCACATCGGGCTCCTTGCTTGGCAGGGAGTCTGCTTCTCCCTCTGCCTGTGTTCACTGTCTCTCCCTCTCTCTCTCTCTCTGACAAATAAATAAAAAATCTTTAAAAAAAATAAAAAGGTAGAATCCCTAAAAGGAGGGGATCAGACTGCAAATGTGGACTGTGCTTGGATTTGAAGGGCCTTAATGAAGGGTGGGAACCCAATGGGGAGCTCCTAGTTGCCAGCCACTACAGCTGTGTATATTGAGCAAGGTACTTAACCTGTTTGAGCCTCTTTCCTCATCTGCAGAGTGGACATGCTAATAGAAGCTTCGTGCAGGGTCGTTATAAAGAGAAATGAGTTAATGTAAATAAAATGCTAAGAACAGTGCCAGCCATTTATTATTGTTCTGTAAGTAGTATTACCTATGCATTGATGATTATTATAAGTATTATTACCTTTGCCTCCATATCTGAGAAAGACTTTTTAAGTCTCTGTTCTCCCTCAACCCCAGGCCTCAAAGTCAGGTAGTAAAGAGGAATAAGGACTAAGAAAAATAAAGAACATAATTCATTTATACATTTATTGCCATGCCTGTCCTAATATACCTGCCCTGACTATAAAAATGAGTTTAACATTCTCCCTGAACCAAGAAGGCGTACTTAAAAATTTTTTAACAAAATGTGGATATTGAATGTTCAGAACAGTACAAGAATATTTGTTGACTCAATAAATACTTTCAGCCCCAAAGAGAAAAGAAACACTAAGGGTGACATTGAAACTGGGACAAGAGAAGCAGTCAGGGGGTGAGGGATGGCAGAAAGTGCAAACTCCACACAAGCAGAAAGCAAGAGTCTTCAGTTCAGGTTCTTCTCCCAGCCACTTTGTCTGCCTGAGGGTGAGATGTGGCAGCAGAGGCCAGGGGACATTGAGCAGATTAAGGGAGGGGGAGTAGTTAGCCACCCAAGGAAAGACTGGACTGTAAAAGTTGTTTTCAAACCTTTGATTAGCAGAAGGCTTCTCTCCAATGAACTTGTATGTACAAGACCATCAAAATAAAGAGGGGTAAAAAGAGCAAAGCCTCTAGCCCTGCCTTGTGCCCCCAACCATTTTTGGCAACTTCTGAGACCCCTCTGCAGAACTCTGGGCTCTATAGAGCAAGATTTGCAAACCACTATGTGATTTGAGATCACATTAGGGTGGTCTCAAAGACCCCTCTGAGCCCTGAGTATTATGATTCTTCTCTTTTCATGGTTCTTCCAACCCAAAGAACTATAAGAAGTGGAAAAGGGAAAGAACTACAATTTCCTCCTTGCCATGTCAGTTAGAGTCAGATGGCTGGAAGAAAAATGGTTAGAAAAATAGTTACTCGCAAGCTCCAAAAAGACAAGTAGGGGGGTGAGATTGTTTTCAGAAACCAGAAGCCCAGGCCTTAGAATCAAAATTGTGTAAGTTTCAGACAGATGAGAGGCACGTCCAAAGTTCTTGGAGTTAACTCTATAACTCCACACATAACTCTGTGTTACAGGTCCTTTTTTTAATTTCTAAATAAACAATTTTTTAAAAGATTTTATTTATTTATTTATTTGTCAGAGAGAGAGAGGAGCGAGAGTGAGCACAAGCAGACAGAGTGGTAGGCAGAGGCAGAGGGAGAAGCAGGCTCCCGGCTGAGCAAGGAGCCCGATGCAGGACTCGATCCCAGGACGCTGGGATCATGACCTGAGCCGAAGGCAGCCGCTTAACCAGCTGAGCCACCCAGGCGTCCCCTAAATAAACAATTTTTAATAAACATTTTTCATCAAGCTAGAAAATTAAAACAAAGAAGAACCTAGGAGTATCAGGAGAACATAGGCAGCAGAAACAATATAGACTCTGAGGTGGTCAGGACGGTGGACAAAGGCAAGGGACCCTTCTCACTTTAACCCATGAGATCAGGCATCTTGGGCTGGATGTGGGCTGAACAGAAAGCTGGTAACCCTAACCTTTCTGCCACTGTCACCAGTCTGGACCAAGTCCTCAGGCACAAGCTCCTTCTCAAGCCAGAGGGCTCCAAGACTGCATTTTTATGGGAATGTCTGACATTTCTATGACATTTTCCTGGCTTGGGCCTTCTGAAGTGTGTGTGACAGCCACATGTGAGAGGGCTGTGTTGTAGTTCCCATTCCCCAACCCATTTCCCACCCTCCCTCAAACAAACTAAACAATCATGTGTAAGACAGAATATCTGCCAAGATCTTTTGTGACCCAAATTTCTGCCCTGAGAAGAGCAGCCTGCCTAGTTGGAAGCAAACCCTCAAGTCCTTCTGGGAAGGCTCAGAAACAGCTGGTTGGCTCAGCCCCTCACGGTGGCCAGGGTCCAGTCTCCAGGGCTGTGTGGAAAGGGCTTTTACTCTTCAGAAATACTTGCATTTCAGAGGTTGGGAACAGACATTTTCTCTCTTCCTCATAAGCAGAGGCTCACATCCCTTCATCCTCCAGATGCACACAGAACAGAAACAGATGCAAGAGAAGCAGGACCCCCCAACAAGCGTATACATATACGTGCACTCCTCAAGGCACACCCAGTCTTAGGTATGTGCAGACACACAGGTACACAAATCCCAACATGGTTACGCAATAGCACAGACCCAGCTCATCTGCTTCTCCTGAGTTACACACCAGGATATTCGACTGCGTACTTGGCATTGATGTTTCCTTGTTCAGGTCTCTTGAGCATGTAGAATCTAACATATTTTTTTTAAGATTTTATTTATTTATTTGACAGACGGAGATCAAAGTAGGCAGAGAGGCAGGCAGAGGGGGAGAGGGAAGAAGGCTCCCTGCTGAATAGAGGTCCTGATGTGGGGCTTGATCCCAGAACCCTGAGATCATCACCTGAGCCAAAGGCAGAGGCTTTAACCGACTGAGCCACCCAGGCGCCCCAGAATCTAACCTGTCTTAAGCTTGATCTCCCCTTCTCTGTAAATCTCTCCCTCCTTCAGTCTTCCCCAGCTCCACAAACTCACTCACTCGTGCATTCCCTGCATATTTATTGAGTATATTTTATTTGCCAGAGATTGTGCTAGGGCACTAGGGAACAGGAGGAAACAAAAACAGAGTCCTTCATCTTGTGTTGCCAACAATCTGGTAGAGGAAAGAGACAAGAAACAAAATGTAATATATTCATGTGGTAATAAGTTCATGGAAGAAAAACAATGCAGATTAAGGGAATGGAGAGTGACAGAGGGCTCTATTTTAAATCAGGTAATCAGAGAAGGGCCCTAAGGAAATGACATTTGAGCAGAATCCTGAATGAAGGGGAGGAGTGGGCCATGAGGGTATCTGGGTGAAGGATATTCCTGGGAGGGGGGACAGCACAGACAAAGTCCCTGAGGCAAGAATGTGTTTGGCATGTTCAGGAAATAGTAAGGAGGCCCGAGTAGCTGGGGTGGAACCAGCAGTGGGAGAACAGTAGTAGATGAGGGCAAACAGAGCCTGGGGTAATTGTATAGGATCTGATAAGAAATTTGGATTAGGTAATAAGTATGATGGGAAGGTTGGAGGGTTATAAGTGGGGAGCAGGGAGACATGATCAGATTTGCTAAAGGAATGCCACCTGCTACATGGCAAACAAGGAGTGGAAGCAAGAAGCCCGTCAGTAGGCTACTACAGGGTACATCAGAGCGATGGCCATAGATGGGACTGGGGTGACAGCAATGGAAATGGTGAGAACTGATTGGATTAAGCATACACGTTTTCAAAGGTAGAGACAAGTAGATTTGCAGATGGAGTGTCTGGAATATGAAGAAAGAGAGGAATCAAAGATAACTCTTAAGTTCTTGGCCTGAGCCACTGAGTGAATGGGCAAAAACCAGTGCCATTTATTAAGATGGTGAACAGTAGGCAAGGTTTGTAGGATGAAGAGCTCAGCAATGGAACTTGTAACTTTGAGGGACCCATTAGACATCGAAATGGAGGTGTTACATAGTCAGTCTAGAGTGCACGGGAGAGTTAGTGGGGGTCAGCATATAAATAGTTTTTACAGCCATAGAATTAGACAAAATCACCTAGGGAGTGATTATAGATTAGAGGTCCATTGTGAAAGAGATCTAATGTCAAAGACCAAGAAGTGTAGAAAGAGCCAGAAAATGTGCCTTCATACTTGAGTTGCCCAAACCAGAAAACTGGGAGACATCCTGAACATTCACCCACCCTGTCACCATGACTTAATCATTCCATTCCCACATGCTGACCATTCTACCCCCCAAATACACCTGAAACTTCTGTCTTCACCTCCCTCATCTGGTCCAGGCCTTCATCCTCTCTCAGCTTGACCACTGCAACATTCTCCCAGCTCACCTCCCACATCCATTCTGTCCCCTCTAATCTACCCTCCCTAGAGCAGCCAGCCAGAGTGATCTTTTAAGAATGCAAATCATATCATGTCTGTCCTCTGCTTAAAATCCGTTAATAACTTACCAATTCACTTAGTATTCATGCAAAATTCTTCGCATGATTTACAAGACACTGCAATCCTTCTCTTGCTAACCTTACTTCCTGCAACCATCCCCTGACACATTACACTTCAATTCTCACCAGCAGTGACAGTGTCTCTGTTCCCCCAAAAAGATCATGTGAGGGACGCCTGGGTGACTCAGTGGGTTAAGCCTCTGCCTTTGGCTCAGGTCACGATCTCAGGGTCCTGGGATTGAGTCCCACATCAGGCTCTCTGCTCAGTGGGGAGCCTGCTTCCCCCGACTCTCTCTGCCCACATCTCCGCCTCCTTGTGATCTCTCTCTCTCTCTGCCAAATAAATAAATTAATAATCTTATAAAAAATTTTTAAAAAAAGATCATGTGAAGCACTTAGCACAAGGCTTGGCACATAATAGGCACTGAATAAATGTAAGCTATCATTATTAGCCTACCTCAGGAATTTCACAAATGCTGTTCCCTGCTTGGCATGTCCTTCCCTTTATTCTGCTTCTAACACCTACCCTTCCTTCAAGTCTTTATTAGTTTTCTATTGCTGCATAACAAATTTCCACAAACTAAGTGACTTAAAACAGCATACATGTGTTAAGTCACAGTTTCCAAGGATGTGGGGTCTGGCATATTTTAGCTGGGTCCTCTGCTGAAGGCCTCAAACGGTTGAAATTAAGATGGGCTGCATTCTCATTTGAAAGCTCAACTAGGGAAAAGACCCACTCCCAAGATCCCTTAGGTAGTTCGTAGAACTGACTTCCTTGCAGCTGTCAAACTGCAGTCCTCGCTGCTTGCTAGCTGCCTGCCAGGAACCATCCTCAGCTACCAGCAGCCTCTCTCAGGTTTTTGCCTTGTGGCTTCCTCCCTGGGCTGCCGCACAGCATGGTTGTTTACTCCTTCAGTACAGGCCCTATGAACTGCCCCCCAGAATAATCTCCCTTTCGATTAACTCCAAGTCAGTTGATTAGAAACCTTTATTACATTGCAAAATCCTTTCTAATCACAGAAGAAAAAAGCCATCACATTCAAAATCCTGCCCGCACTCAAAGGGGAAGATGCAGGAGGGCATATCTACCAGGGGCTAGGAATCTTGGGGACCAGCTTAGAATTCTGCCTGTCACAAGGTTTTGGCTTAAAATTACTTTCTTTAAGAGACCTTCTCTGAAAAAAAAAAAAAAGAGACCTTCTCTGTCCCCAAATCTAAACTAGGTCCCGCCTTATATTCTTCCACGTTACTCTGTATGTTTCTTTTAGGGTGCTCTTTACAGATTATAATTGTATACTTACCAATATTATTTTTATTTGATGCATTTATTTGTTTGTTTGGTTGGTACTTTTCATCCTGTGAGCTCCACGAGAGCAAGGATTTTGTTCTGTTCATCAGTGTGTCTCCCATACCCCCATAGCTGGCAACAAATAGATTACTGAAGGTATGAGGAATAAAGGAGCAAATCAAGACAAGGAATAACCTACCTGCACACTAGACATAGAAGTGATCTGCACTTTTTAATCTCATTTAATTCTCACAACTAGACTAAGACTGTTACCATTAGCCCCATTTTACCGAGAAGGGAAAAAAGATGGAGGGAAGTTAACTTTCTTGCCCCAAGTCACACAGCAGGTAACTGAAAGACTCAGGATTCAAACCCAGGACTGTTCTCAGAGTGAGTATTGGGAACCTATTTTGGATTCAAAAGACCCAGTAAGAGAATTGGGTGCCTGGGTGGCTCAGTGGGTTAAAGCCTCTGCCTTCGGCTTGGGTCATGGTCCCAGGATCCTGGGATCGAGCCCCGCATCGGGCTCTCTGCTCAGCGGAGAGCTGCTTCCTCCTCTCTCTCTCTGCCTGCCTCTCTGCCTGCTTGTGATCTGTCTGTCAAATAAATAAATAAATAACTCCTTTTAAAAAAAGAGAGAGAGAATTGGGTCTGCCACCACTTATGGACCACGTGAACTGGCACAAATCACTTCAGCTCTGAGCCTGTTTCTTTTTTGTTTTTTTAACTTTTTAAAAAATTTTAAAAGATTTTATTTATCTATTTGGTAAAGATAGACACAGCAAGAGAGGGAACACAAGCAGGGGGAGTGGGAGAGGGAGAAGCTGGCTGCCGGCCGAGCAGGGAGCCCAATGAGGGGCTCAATCCCAGGACCCTGAGATCATGACCTGAGCCGAAGGCAAATGCGTAATGAGCCACCCAGGTGCCCCAAGCCTCAGTTTCTTTATTTGTGAAATGGGGGTGGTAACATCTACTAAAGGCAGTTAGCTGAAGCAAGGTAATGTGTATAAAGTTCTTAAACATAGCAGATGTAGTAATGTAAATGTAGTCAGTGGTTGCCACAGGCCAGAGGGCAACCCCCTGCTGAAATGAAAGGCCTCTTTGGTTAGCTTAAGGGAGTAAAGGAAGGGGAGTCCAAGAGACCAATGTGAGTTTCTCAAGTGCACCTGCTTGATGCAACCCTACAAATGAAAATCTGGATTTGCAGGGACTTATATCAAAGTCAGTCTGGAGGGGACCATTTGCTCGAAAAAGTGGTCCATCAACTGGCCTTTTTCTCCAAGGCCCAGGGAATTTCTGGGGCAGGTAGAAACAGCTCCTCCAGAAGTTTAGGAAGTGGGGTACCTGAATGGGTCAATCGGTTGAGCATTGGACTCCTGGTTTGGGCTCAGGTCATGGGCTTGCAGTCGTGAGATGGAACACTGTGTTGGGCTCTGCACTCGGCGGAGAGTCTGCATGAAGATTCTCTCCCTCTGCCCCTCACCGGCTTGCATGCTCGCGCTCTCTCTCTCTCTCTCAAATAAATTTAAAAACTTACAACAAAACGAAAGGGTCTGCTATCACAGGACCAGTCGCAAAGGAGTGTGCAGACTTGTGGCCCAGGATTGCATCCAATGCTGGCAGCATTGCATGATTCTTTGGTGTAATTGTTTAAAAAAAAAAATTAAAAATTATTTGCTCCCAAAAAACAAACAAACAAACAAACAAACAAAAAAAGCTTAGGGAATCCCTGGTAGAAAAGGCGAGAATTCTGCCTCCTGTTTTTGCCCTCTGCTTATGCTTCTCTAGGATGGTGATCATCACAAGAGGGACTTCCTGGGAAAGGGATGGAGTCAAAAGGGGGAGGGCTGCAAAGCCAGGGCATGGTTAAGAAGGGGTGCAGAACTCCCCTCCCTTCACAGTGTCTTATGTGTTCACCATGGATTCACTGGCATGGGTCTCCTTATCAACGTCTCCCACTCTTCTTTTTTTTTTTTTTAAAGATGTTATTTTTAAGTAATCTCCACACCCAGCGGGGCTTGAACTCACAACCCCGAGATCAAGAGTCACATGATCCACTGACTGAGCCAGCCATTCCTCTTTTAAAAAGGGATTCTGGGGGTGCCTGGGTAGCTCAGTGGGTTAAAGGCTCTGCCTTCAGCTCAGGTCACGATCCCAGGGTCCTGGGATCGAGCCCTGCATCGGGGTCTCTGCTCAGCAGGGAACCTGCTTCTTCCTCTCTCACTGTCTGCCTCTCTGCCTACTTGTGATCTCTGTCTGTCACATAAATAAATCTTTTTTAAAAAATAAATGAACAAATAAAAAGGGATTCTGTCACCTGCCTTCAGCCCACAGAGTTGGTGTTCGTAAAATACTCATTAGATCTTCCTCCTCTGCGACCTAGAGGGGCCCAGAGTCCCAGATTAAGGTTAAGTCAGAGAAATGGAGTTGGGTTGGGATAGGATGTGCTCTAACCATCATTCTGGTCTGCCGGCTGGTGGGCACCCTTGCTTAATGCTTACTGGTAGGATGCTGGTGGGATGCATTTTTCCATTCCCCAGCTCCTCCAGTTTAACCATGAGAAAACCAAGAGCCCAGAAACAGAGAGGCTTTGCCCAAAGCTGGTTAAGAAGCAAGCTACAGCCTATCTCTGTCTCCCTTCCCTAACTTGGCGGCTCTATTTGTGTTCCTCTCTGAGAAGCAGAAAGGCCAAAGTTACAGGCAGGCAGGGGAGTGCGGCTTTTTCCCTCCAGGCCTCTAGTTCTTCATCTGTTAAATGGGAATAAAAACTTCCCTGACAACACACAGGTGACACTTGGGTGAGTAAACACAGGGGAAATGAGTACAGCCATAGAACCATCTGCCTGGTGGCAATGGGAGCCCCAACAGCAGGAGGCTCAGAGGGATCTGAGGGTGGGCAGGGCAGACAGGCCCACAGGACGGGGGTTTACCTTATCTTCTTCCACCCAGGTGGGGCCCAGGCCTGGGTTGCCATGGATACCGTGTCCCTGGAGCATCAGATCCAGAGTGTACAACGCCACATCAGCTTCCTGAAAAAGGAGCAGATGGCTCTGCTGCGAGACCTGCACCTGGAAATCCTGAGGCTGCAGAAACGCTGTTCAGGTGAGGAGTGGGGGGAGGATGGGAGGGAGAGAAGGGGAGGGGGAGGGAGGGAGGAGGGGTGTCGGCAAGATCATGGAAGACTCTGACAAATATCAGGACGGCTAAGAAGTTTGGCCTGTTCTCCTGGGGAGTAAGGAGCCACGGAAGGTTTCTGAAGGGCGTCACACTGCACTGCGAAATGCGAAACTTGCCAGTTGTACGGAAGGTGAATTGGGAGGGAGGCAGAGAGACTCGTGGTGGGGCTGATGAAATGGTCTGGAGAGAGATGGAAAGGGAAAGGGTAGGAAGGGGAAGATCAGTGGGGGGGAGACTGAGTGAAGGGAAGGACTTGGCAACCAACTGGATTTGTGAACAAAAACAGAAGGAGATACCAAGAATGAAGCCAAAACCTAGGCCTGAACTCTGCTCTTGGACCTCAGGCTTCAGCCACCTGCCCTCTCAGAGGCTGGGCTCTGGCCAAAGTGCTCACCCAGGCTGAGTCTCCAAGTACAGGCTTTAGAGTCAGTGATTCATGGAATGTGTCAGCTGGAACAGCCCAATGTCTTCATTATACAAAAAGGTAAACTGAGACCCTAAGAGAGAGAGGGAGAGAGAGCACCACACAATATGCTAGTGACAGAGCCAAGATTAGAACCCAGAGCTCCAGATGCTCAGCTGTGCATGCCTCTGCAACTTTCTGCACACTTTCTCCCCAAGATGCTCAGACTTCTACTGCCCTTGGAGCTCCTGCTCATGCGAGGCTCCCCATTCTCTAGAGGGAAACTGAGTGACCTGCCTGGGTTCTCACTCTGTGGCAGAAGAAGCTGATCGTCCTGACTCTCCACCACCACATCCTCCTCTGGTTCCATATGCAGAAGCAGCTGCTACATTCCTAGGCCAGGCTCGCTGCCATCTTCCTTGAAACTTGGATGGCAGCAGAGGCCAGCCCAGGGGGCAGGGATGGCCCACACCAACTCGCCCCTGCCTGATGTCCTTGCCGGATGCATTTTTTCATTGCCGTGAAAACATTAAAGGAAAACCAGAATGAACATACCCTAAGACCCTACAGCTCTTGCCCTAATTTCTTTTTGCTTTGCCCTAATTCTGAAGACCTGGGTTCTTCCACTCAAGACATAGGCCAGGATCCCAAGAAAGTGTAAGAGGCTAGAACAGCCCCACCACCCTTGGTATGGGACTGCAGCCTCTTGTTATTGATTACAGAGATAAAAATAACTCTGGGCTGGCCTGAAGAAGCCACTCTTGGGGCTGAAATACCTGAATAAGGCCCTTCTTCCAAGGGGTGGAGGAGTGAGGGGAAGGGAGCAAAACAAAGATTTTTTTCAAGGAGACTAAATAGGGACTCAGAGGGCTGCCTGGCTGGCTCAGTCAGTAGAGCATGGGACTCTTAATCTCAGTGATGTGACTTCAAGCCCCTTGTTGGGCATGGAACCTACTTTAAAAAATAAAATAAACTTTAAAAAAATATATAGGGGCACCTGGTGGCTCAGTTGGTTGAGCTGAGTGCCCAACTTGGTTTTGGCTCAGGTCATGATCTCAGGGTCTTGAGATCAAGCCCCGCATGGTCTTTCCCTCAGCCCTTCCCCCAGCTTGAAGCCTCTCTCTCTCTCTCTTTTTCAAATAAACAAATAAATCAAATAAATAAATAAAATCTTTAAGAATATATATAAAAATAAAATAAACCAGGACTCAGAAGCTGGGAGAGGGATGAAAGAGGGGATGAGCTAATGTAGGAACTAGCTGGGGAGGGCTTCAGAAAGAGCCTGCCAGAAACGGGTGCCACTCAGACTAAAAGAGTTTAAGATATGGGTGGGTATATTCTGGGTGCTGGGGCAGCCTGCATGGTAACAAGAACTGGCCCAAATATTCAGCACTGACTCAGCCCTGGGTTGGGTGCTCTGTTTATTTTCTCTAATTTAATCCTAGCAATAGCCCCTTGAGAAGCAGGGGTGATTTTGTCCCCACTTCACAGGAGAATACTGAGGCTTCCAAAGAGGTGTCGTTACTGGCCCAAGGTCACACAGGGTATCTGATCTCCCTGCATGCTCTTCTAAAGGTGTGGATCTGGCCAGAAGATGGGCAGGGATATCTGATGGATGGGAGAGTGGAGCCCAGTCCCCTCCCCCAACTTCCCTGATTAAGGGTGTAACTGGCCCACTGGGAGACAGTGGCAGAACCAAATCCCCTGGGCTACTCTGGGGCCTTGCAGGAGGGGCCAAGTTGGCTCCAGGAAGCCCTAGAGGATAGAGGCATCAGGGTCCTCCCTGGAGCTCCAGGAAGGAGGTTCAGACTCAGGTCACAGCAAAAGGCCCAGGTACCCTGGCTCTAGGTCTCCTAGCAACAGTTGGCGTCCCAAGGGAAGAGCCAGTAAGGAGGGGCAGAGGGCCCAAAGGCTAGACTATGTAGGTGTTGCTGGGCATTGATCCCAGAGATTTGCTACCTTATCCCACTCCCAGGTCCACATTTCCTCCCTTTTGGCACCAGATTGCATCCCTGCAGGTACACACACTTGCTGCAGAGGAGATCCTGTCTGTCACCAGCAGCTGCTGGACTCCCTCCGTTTTCCCAGCTGAGCCAGGGGGTAGTTGGGGGAGTTGGGGTGGGGCTGAAAAAATTATCAAACTCAGCTGGCCGAGGGATGGGGCATTCTGGGCGGTAAGGAATGGGGACTGGAAAGACAGGGAGGTGCAAGGGTAGTGGCTGGGCTGAAACCTCTCTCAACACCAGCACCCTTAGCGAGCTGACCCCTCCCCCTCAGCGCAGAGGCGAGCGCCATGTAGGCCTTCGGTCACCAGGTGGCGCTATCCTCCTTGAAGCCCCATTCCTTGCCTTGCGGAATATGGCGGAAACAGGGTTTGGAAAGGAGCCTGGCTGATCTTCAGAAAATAACACAGGCACTGTGCTCGCTCTTGCTCTCTCTCTCTGACAAATAAATAAATTTAAAAAAAAAATTTTTTTTAAATAAATAAAGAAAGAAAGAAAATAACACAGGCACAGCAGTACTGGCTGTGAAAATAGTGAAACGCATGTACCCTATTGGTAAATATCTACTGCCCTGAGTCCCCTTCCAGGGCCCCCAAGCAGCCCAGGACCCTCCAGTCTTCCCATATACACCAACTAAACCCTAAAGGGGCTGTGCCCTGCACTGCTCCAGAGTGGCTCTGATTGGCTGTCACGTTAGATATTTGTATATCACCGCTGGGAAGGAGCAAATACTCCCCCAGCCCCCAAAAGCAAGCCGGGCTCCTCAGTCCAAGGGTTGCACTAACCTCCAAACGCAGCTCATGGCCCTTGCTCAGGAAAGATCTCTGGGCTTAGAATCAGGCCAATCAGGCTTGGGCTGTGCCTTGCACCTCTATTCATCTCTTCCTCTCACTGGACTGCAGTAAAATAGGTATGGAAGGTGGTTCAGATGGCTTCTAAGGATGCTAATATTGCCACTTTCTCTGTGTTGTGATTCCCTGATCACTGTCTCTCTCTCTCTCTCTCTCTCTCTCTCTCATACACCACACACACACACACACACACACGACTACCTTTTCTTTTCTGTCCTCCCCACAGAACTGACTCGTGATCTGGAGATGAGAGAGGCCCAGTCTCATCAGCAAGGTAAGAGAAGGATGACTGATGGGGAAATGCCACAACAGCCCAACAGTCACCTTTTCCCCACCACTTAGTAGGACGCAAGCCTTCTCTGTCCCTAGTCCAGTCATGGGGGACAGCCACTCCTCAATTTGCTGAACAGAGTGCTGGGATGTCAGTACCATTTGCCTACTCATCTGGGTTACAATGTGCAATGAACAACCTGTACCACCACACCCTGTATACACATTCTCTATCCAAAGTAGGAAAATGAACCCAGGACAGATATGGTACCCAAGAAGTCCATCTGGTTGACTTTACTCCTTTCTATATGACTTACCTCTCTCATCTTTCCCATCCTTGCACAAGTGATTTCTATGGTCAGTGGTCCACACCCTACAAGATGCTGAATGGTGAGATACAACACAATGGTAATGTGGAGTCCATGACTTGAAGGAACTTTATCTAGATGAGGAGAAAAAAGAAACATGCACATCAGCAAATCCTTCATTTTACAAAAGCACGACTTCTTGACACATAGCAATTCCACTAAAACATTTGTTTACAGATTATTACTTCACCCATAAAATGGAGGCGGGGGGATGGTGTTCAATGAGCACAGAGTTTCAGTTTTGCAGAACAAAGAAGTTCTAAAGACCTGCTGCACAACAATGTGAGTTTACTTAAAACTACTGAACTGTACACTTAAAATTGGTTAAGGTGGTAAATTCCATGTTATTTGGTGTTTGTTACAATTAAAACTTTTTTAAAGGGGAGGGGTTCCATTGTTGAGATCTTTTTTTTTTTTTTTAAAGATTTTATTTATTCATTTGACATACAGAAATCACAAGTAGGCAGAGAGACAGGCAGAGAGAGAGGAAGGGAAGCAGGCTCCCCGATGAGCAGAGAGCCCGACGCGGGGCTCGATCCCAGGACCCTGGGATCATGACCTGGGCCGAAGGCAGAGGCCTAACCCACTGAGCCACCCAGGCGCCCCCATTGTTGAGATCTTAATCACCAAAATTATATGATCTCTGAGAAGTGGGACTGGGTGTTATCCATTGTCTCCAGGTGTAAGACATGGAGAGGGACTTGGCAAATGGTTAATTTAAAATGAATCACCACATAGTCTTTCTTAGCCAGGAGGGATTTAACAGGGATGGGACTCCCTGCCATATTGATGTGCTGCTGATTAGATCAAGTGCTACATACATGACCAAGACTTAGGCATGGAGAAAGTTGAAAGTTTAAGTTTAATGTAAAACATTGAGAGTCGTACAAATTGCTTTGCATATTCATGCATAAAGATATAAACATTTATAGACTTGAACGAATTCTTCCCACTTCTTTAAGTGGCAACCAGAGGCAACCTCTTCCTGTCTTGATACTTGGAGAAAGGAGGCATACATCCCAAACACCAGTTCCGTAACAACAGCAACCTTCACCCCACCTACTATCCTTCCTCTGAAAGGGTTTCAGGGGTCATCTGAGCTCAAGATATTGCCCAGTGTCCTGATTTTTATCTTGTCTCTCAGTGAGTTTGGCCTCCCTTTCTTTTTCCCCCACCATTTGCTGATTTTCCTATCCTTTCCAGAGTCACCTTTTGCCTACCTTGTGTCACCTTCCAGCTATCTCTATCTCTACAAATACTCACATGTGTTAATCCCAGGATGTGTTCCCTGCTGAAATGGAGCTCATGATCAGGGAGACAGCGATCCTCAACTCTGTGGGTACATTAGAATTACATGGACACATTGCACATTGAAGACCTGTCAGTTCCCAGGTCCAATCCCAGAGATCCTGATTCAGTCGGTCTTTATTAGGGCCCAGGAAACTATTTTTTAAAGCTCTCTGGGTAGTTAACATATATCCAGTGTTGAAACTCAGTGCAGTGGGCAAAGGCTAACA
Organism: Mustela nivalis; assembly: GCF_964662115.1. NCBI lineage: Eukaryota > Metazoa > Chordata > Mammalia > Carnivora > Mustelidae > Mustela > Mustela nivalis. Next base: position 16,982,140 of record NC_139036.1, read on the forward strand.
ATAAATAACACACATAAATTACAAAACATAACAAATGCTCTATGAAAGAAACTGCAAGGGTCACCTGTGTGGCTCAGTGGGTTAAAGCCTCTGCCTTCCGCTCAAGTCATGATTTCAGGGTCCTGAGATCAAGCCCCGCATTGGGCTCTCTGCTCAGCAGGAAGCCTGCTTCCCCATCTCTCTCTGCCTGCCTCTCTGGGTACTTGTGATCTCTGTCTGTCAAATAAATAAATAAAGTCTTTGAAAGAAAGAAAGAAACCACAAGCCCCAGGGCCCACTGATTCCCTTTTGCTTCCACATTCCCAGGTCCCAAGTCTTTCAGTCTCTCACTCTTGCATGTTTCTCCTACCCTGGAGCCTTTGCACCAGCTCCTCTGTGCAAACCACCCTCCTCTCAAGCTCGTCACTAAACTCCAACTCATTCTTCCAACTCCTGCTAGCCTAAGTGGCTTTTCTGATGAGAAGCCTCATTAGATCACAGTCTCCTGTGAGTCATGGCCTTGGCACATGTCACAGATGCAAGCTCACATTCATTCGTGATTATGTACTATACCTCTCCCACTATGCTTGCTGTAAGCTTCATGAGGAATGTTTTATTATCCTCCATATCCCCTATGCCTAGCACAATACATATAGTAAGGGTTCAACAAATATTTATGGAGTGCATAAGTGACCAGGGAGGGTTTTGCATTTAAGCTGAAACCTGACGAATCAGACAGGCCAAAGGGTAGGATAGGTCCAAGAGCCCCGAGGAAGAGAAAGGAAGGCTAGCCTAGCCCATGAGTGGGGAGGGAGAGCGAAACGGGGCTCTGTAACGTGGGTGGGCGAGCTGTGCAGGGTCGACCTGGCGGAGACCATCACCTCTCCTCTCCGTCTTCCCTCCCCAGAGGCGGCGTCCCGGGAGCTGGAGAGCAAGTGCCGCGCGCTGGAGTCGCAGCTGGCTGCGCGGACCGCCGCCAACGCCGAGCTGCGGCGGGAGGTGGCGCAGCGGGAGGCACTGGTGTCCGCGCTGCGTTGCAGTCTGCGCGCAGAAGAGCGCCGCTTCCTGGAGGAGCTGCGGCGGCGCAGCCACCGTGCCACCGTGCTGGGCACCGAGCTGCAGAAGCACACCGAGGCGGCCGCCTACCTCTCGTGCCAGCTGCACGCGGCGCGCCAGAGACTGCAGACCCCGCGCCCGGGCCCGGGCGCCGCCACCGCCGCCGCCACGGAGCCCCGGCCCCGCCGGCGCGCACAGCGGGCTCGCCGCCCGCCCGCCGCCGAGGCCGCAGCCAAGGGCCCGGGCCGGGACTGGGCCGCCTGGGAACGCGCGACCCGCGCCCTGGACGACATCGACCCCATGCCCGACCCCGCGCTCTTCCTCTACCCCCGGAGGCCCCCGCGGCCCAGCGGCCGCAGCCCGCGCCACCCGCCTCCCCAGGAGCCCCCGGACCAAGCCGGCCCTCCGGCCGCGCCCAGCCCGCCTAGCGCTCCCGGGGAGCCGGAGTAGGCGGAGGGGTTGTGGGGTGGGGAGTGCGGAAGGCCGGCTCGGCCTCCGGCTAGGGACGCACCTTGGGCCACGCAGGCGGGTCCCGGGGGTCGCGGGAGCCGGCGCTCCTCCAGGGATCGAGCGGAGGCGGCCCCAGCTCCCCCAGCTCTTCCTACCGCCCTAGCCTTTTTGTATCCTCCTCCCCCGAGGGGGCTCCTCCGCGGGGCTGAGAGAGTGCACCTTTTTTTGTGGAGAGGACTCGCAGTACGGAGGCTTCTGTGGTCCCCACCCTGCTGCAGGGAGGGGCGGGGGCGAGGGTCTCCCCCTGTCCCGGGAAAGCTGACAATCGTTGGACGCGAAGGGGGGAGACTGGGCAGGCCTACAAAAGGAACGCAGTGGCACTTAGCACCCCTAGGCCTTCCAGGCTCCTCTCTCGGACCTTCCCCAGCCCCGCACGGCTGCCCTTCCCGCCAAGCCTTCCTTCGAGGGAGGCTCCGGCTCGGGCTAGCGGCTGGACCTTTTTCCTCTGACGCCGCTTCTCCTACCCCGACCCCGCTGATAGGTCCTTACCGGTGAGCACCCAACACTTTAAAGGCATTTCCTGCCAGAGTCCCTGGTAGGGAAAGTGTGACGCGATGGAAGTTTGAACTTCTGGAGAGGAGTACCGAATGGGTTAGATGGCAGAACCTGGTCTAAAGCTGTCTCCAGTCCTGTTCTTCTCCAGAATGCCCCTCCCACCCATAAGTATTTAGGCTGGGAGCTGTGCTAGTGAAGCAAGGGAAGGAGGACACAGGGTCCGCTGGAGTCAGCTGCTCCTTCAGGCTTGTAGAAAGGCAGAAACCTCCTTCCCCTTCTCGAGGAAGCTGGGAACCTGAAGGCAACCTTGGGAGCTTTCCTAGTCCTGTTTATTGGTGCTAATTTTGCCCAGCTGCACCTAGAGGTGGGAAGAAGGGCCAGGTTCCTGGAAGTGGCAGTGGTTGATAAGAGGTTTGAGTTGGCTGTGGGGGCTGGTGGATAGGAGCACAGCTTAATCCCCAGGCTGGTCTCCTCCAGGGATGCACCCAATCCTACCAGAACTGACAGTGGCGGGTATTCAATGTATATAACCCTTCTGTCTAGAAGGGAGAGTGGTGAAATGGAAAGTGGGACAGCCCACCTCCTAGCTACTTTCTCCCCAGCTCCCCTCTCCTGACCCAAGGCAGGAAGGAAATGCAGTTCCAGTCCAGCACATGGCCCCCACTGCAAGGCCAGCCCCTAGAAAGACAAACCCTAGAGCCCCTTCCCCCATGCCATGCCTCCTCTGTTGGTCCTGCTTTGAGTCCTAAGTGCCTGTGAGGTTTTCCAGGGGCTGCTGAGGGAGTATGGGGCAGGGAGAGGCCTTTACCTCACTCACGGATAGCACATCCTGGCAGGTCTTGCCCTGGCTGAGGCCAAGCATTCTGTGTGTCACCCAAGGTCTGGGAGATGAGCAGAATCAATCTCTAGGGGTGGGGAACCCTTCTCCCTCATGGGCCCTGTAATGAACAGGAGGAACCTGCCATCATGTTCCCTTTCGCTCTGTACCTCAGAGGGTGTCAATCTGCAAGAAGTAAAACCAGTGAGCACGCTCCCAGCCCCCACAAATATGCTGTCCTCTCCCAGCTGACTGCACTCAGGACTGCTGAGACCACTGAGCAATAACCGGGCCTCATCCGGGTTATTTCCAGCCACTGGGCTGCAAATGCCCAAGGTGTGAACGTCCTTGGGACAGACAGTGCTCTCTCTCTCTCCCTCAGTCTAAGTTGGGCCACAGTGATGACCTGGGGTCCTTGCTCTGCCCGTCCTGGCCTCTTACCCTCCTCTCCCACCCCATTCTTGTGCCTCTGCCCTCTGTGTCTCCCCTCAGATGTGTGGAACGCACTGTGCCCCTGGTCCTATTGCCTCCCTTTCAGAGTGAGGAGGCCTCTCTCTTGGCTGCCCTGTGTCGATGGGGCCCCAAGGACTGTATAGGAAGGAGCAGCCCACCCACACCCTGAGCTTCCACAACCACACGCTGGGGGTAAACAGGGTGACTTTGTTACGTTGATTCTTCTACAGAGATGGTGACATAGTTTATCCACCCACCCACCTACTAAAAGCCATAGCTATGCCCACCTGGCCTCTCCCCAGCTCTATAGCAATAGCCCTTTTCCTCCCTTACCTCCTGGGGACCCAGTGTGTCTAGCTGGGGGCCTCTACCACACCCCTACCCGTGGAGCCTCCAGTGACCTGCTGGTCTCTCCCCAAGTGACCCCACCGGCACCTCCAAACTCCTACCCCTCTTCTAAGCGATCAGTGATAATGACACTTAATTATTTGTGGGGTGCTTAGAGATCCCCCAGATGAAAGGTTCTGAGAGTGCTGGGGGCGGCTGACTTGCTGACTCTCACCTGAGGGTCTGGGAAGGGAAACTGGCCAGCCCTCCTCCTCCACTTAGCCGGCTGGGGGAGGGGCTGAAGCAGATCCAGGATTCCAATTTTAACAAAGTCCTCTTCTCCATTTTTCTCCTGGAAATAATGGACTAAAGACTCCCCTCCATCCACCTGCCTCTGGGGTTTGGAACAGAACCCTCAGTGCAGCAGAATGGGCCTGGGAGTCTGTAGCCTGCCCTTGGCCTCAGGAGTCCCAAATTCCTTAGCCTCCAGCCTTCTCCCTCTTCTAGCCTGTGGACCCACCCTGCCAAAGGAAAGACCCCCCCTCTCCTAAGCCCCTGGAATGTCTGGGTGACTAGAAGAGAAAGAATTGTGTCTCTTCCCCCCTCCTCCCCTCCTCTCTGCAGCACGAATCCCCACTAGGGAACGGGCACATTGACAAGAACACTCTGCCCTAGGGGGAGGTCCAGCCATACCCCAAATGTGGACAGACCCAGGAGAGAGAGCGGCAGGTGGGGACCCCTCCCTGTTCTGGAAGCCAGCCAGGGACTAGTGGGCAATGCAAGGTGAGGCTGTGTACCCCTGCCCCCCATATCCCACCCACAGTGGTCTGAAGTTTGGGAGACCACTCCAGGGCTGAAATGGGATAGCCCTTCCCCATATCAGCAGTAGAATAGAGGTCTCCCAATGGAGAGGAAGGAGGCCAGGAAGGTGTGGAACAGTCTCTCTTTAGTGCAGAGCTGGGGATCCCTGAGCACCCTCTCCCTAAGGTGCCAGCCTTGAATGGGGAACACGCAGGGCTTCTGAACCAAGTGGCAGGAGCCCCACGGGTGGGGCAGAGGAATCCTGCTCCAAATTCTCTGTTGGCTGCGCTTTTTAATCCAATGCTTTTCAGAGTGTACTCACTCACCCACAGAAATAGAGCCCTATGCTTTAGGGGTGACTGTCATATGCCTTATTCTTAATAAAATTATGTGAAAAACACACAAGTTAGACCTCTTCTCTGTGGGCACTCTGCCCTACTTCAGCCTCTGTTCCTGCAGGTGTGGGAGAGGATGTGGAGGACATGGAGAGTTGTTTGGGAGTCAGTTGGGGGGTTGGGTAAGACTGGGGGCTAAGACTCTGGAGTCTTCCCACTGAATATTCCTCACAAGGCATAAGGTACTCATTTGAGGCATCCCAATGCTCAGCTAGCCCTGACTTTCCCATGCTGCCCCAATCCAAATGAACAAATGAGACCTTAGAGCGGAGGCTCCTGGCTAGGATTGGGAGAGATAGACCAGAAGGGCTCCAGGCCTGGAGGAGCCCATTGTGTTGGCCAGGAAAGAATCCTGGGGTTCTGGCATCTTCAGCCATGCCAGTTCCCCTTCCCTGACACCCAATCCCATCTGATCCAACTGCAAGAAGCCCAGGATCCCAGAAATGAGCCCAATTCTTATATTTCACTAATGAGAGTTATGCTGAGGCTGTAGTTAAGGAGCTCAGCACACCCGGCGCCCATGAGAATTTAAGCCTGTACATTTCCAGTGTAGGTCTATGTTGTGGACCACTCTAGGAGAAAAAGTGGATAATATATTGGTTTGTCAGCAACCCTTCTAATAAGAGGACCCATTGTTTCCTTTTGGGGAACTGCCCTTCTTCTATTTCAGTCCCCCCTGTTGGTGGGATGGGAGGCTGACTCTACCCATGTGATCCAGGTAAAGTAATACATACTGATTGGGTTGGAGATGGTCACACGATTTGATTTCAGTCTGAACCAATGACAGTCAGTCTCAGGACTTTTGCTGGAGCCATTCATTCAACACACCAAGTTAGATGCTAGGGATGCATCAATAAACAAAACAAGACTATTGAGAAATACAAATTCTTGGGTGGCAAAAATGGCAGAATATCAGCCTGGAAGTCTGGCCTATCACACCAGAAGCAAAAGCGGGAGAGATGGAGACAATTGCTAATAATCAAGCTGCTGGATCCAGCTCTACCTGCATCCCATATCCCCCCGCCTCTTTCCGTTATGTAGATCAATAAACCCCCCTCCTCCTTCCACACTTATGTTTTTAAGTGGTCACCATTAATTTGTGCATTTTTTTCAATGATTTTGTCTATTTATTTGAGAGAGACACAGCTATAAAGGAAACACAAGCAGGGGGAATGGGAGTGGTAGAAGCAGGCTTCCCGGTGAGCAGGTAACCCTATGCAGGCTCAGTGCCGGCACTCTGGGATCATGACCTGAGCCAAAGGCAGACGCTTAATGACTGAGCTATCCAGGCACCCCATAATCTGTGCATTTTTAAAAAAGATTTTATTTACTTATTTGTCAGAGAGAGAGAGAAACAGAGAGAGACAGAGCACAAGCATGGGGAGTGGTAGGCAAAGGGAGAAGCAGGCTCTGGGCTGAGCAGGGAGCCTGATTGTGAGCTCGATCCTAGGACTGTAGGGATCATGACCTGAGCCAAAGGCAGACACTCAACTCACTGAGCCACCCAATTTGTGCATTTTTTAACTTAATTTTTTAAAACTAATTTTAGACCTAGAGAAAAGTTGCAAAAATAATACAGAGTTCCTATATACCCTTTACCCAGCTTTCCCTTATAGAAATATCTTACTTTATCGTAGTACAACTAAAACCAAAAAATTGACACTAGTATATGACTATTACCTAAGCCACAGACCTTATTTAAATTTCACCATTTTTTCCACCCATGCCCTTTTTCTGTTCCAGGTATTCTGTCCAGGATCCCATTGCATTGTTATCTTAACATGGTCTTTCAATCGGCGACATACCTTTTTTTTTTTTCTTTAAGATTTTATTTATTTATTTTACACAAAGAGAGAAAGATCACAGTAGGGAGAGAGGCAGGCGGCGGGGCGGGGGGGGGGCAGGCTCCCCACCGAGCAGAGAGCCCGATTAAGGGCTCAATTCAGGGCTCAATCCCAGGACCCTGAAATCATGACCTGAGCCCAAGGCAGAGGCTTTAGCCCACTGAGCCACCCAGAGGCACCCCTGGCGACATACTTTTTAAAGCCATTTTAAGTTGGGTTTCACTGGCTTGCTAATCCCAAGAGTCATGATGATGTCCAAGAACAAACAGTTGTTGGACAACTGTTGGAAAGTTAGTGGACCCCAACCAATAAATTACATTGAATACAGTATTTGCAGAGTTCTAGAGAGGGGGTACTGCTTCTAGCAAAAACTTAAAAGGAGCTTAACATATACAATGATATCTGAGCTTGACTATAGTCCTGGGATGGCTTCCACACCTGGCCTGCTTTGACATCAAGAAAAGTGACTTACTCAAGGTAAGTGAGGAAGCTGTAGTGAAGGAGTCAGGGATTGAGCTGGACTTGAAGTCATGTGTATTGATTCCACCCAGTATATCCAGGTGGAACAGGCAAGCAGGCCTGGGCTGCCCCATCTCTTTGCTCCAGCCTCTGGGGATCAGACTAGCCCAGGATGGGCAAGGACCAGACCCATAGCCATTCCCATTCTGAGAAGTATGGCTCAGGCTTCTGGTTGTCAATCACCTTTTATCTCCAGGGGCAGCTAGGAGACACAAGATTGGGCCTTAGATAAACATCTGCCCAGAACTCTGGGGTCCCATGTTCAATTCAAGAAAAAGAAGAGAAGGGGAAATTGGCCTTAGGGTCCCCTCACAAACCTCTGGAGGTGCTTGGCTGAACCCAGCCCAGAGACACATACAGGGTGGAGATGTGCAATGTCAGCATGAGATAACTCAGAGATCACGTATGCAACCCCTCATTTTACAGATGGGGAGACTGAGGCCCAGGGCATCTCTAGGACTGTCATTCCTTCCCTCCTGGCAGTTCTGTTCACACAGGTTTGGGGTTGAGGGAGATGGAGCATTTCCTCTCTTATGGGTCACTGGAGTCAAGCCAGTAAAGGCAGGGGGACTCCCCTCTTCAATCCAGGAGTCTGGGTTCCTGCTCACCTCTCCAACCCCTTGGAAACTCTGAAAAGGAGGGGGGAAATAGGAATGCCCAGCTGAGTGGGTGTATTCATCATAACACTAATTAGGGAGGTGGGAGGCTTTAAACAGTTTAATTACGTAGGCTAGGTCTTAGCCTTGATAAACCTCCCTTCATACTTAGTTAGCATCCTTACACATGAGCCCTAAAGATGGGAAAACTGAGATGCTCAGTCCCCAAGGCAGCCAGCCCTGAGGTTGGGGAATATGTAACTGGAGCCTGCTAGGGAAAGGGGAAAGGAATCTGTGGAAGCTAAGTTATAGGTTTTAAGGCTGCTGGGATTGGTTAGTCCCTGGGCCCATGGACAGATTGGTCGCCGGCACCCATGCTGACCAGCTCCTGACTGTGAAGAGGACAGGGGAGGAAGACCAGGGTATGGTACAGGCTGGTACCTCTCCAATGCTCAGCCTGGGTCTCAGCCAGGCGTTGTGGAAATGATCTGAAGCTCTGGATACAAAAGTCAAAGCATACCGATCACAAGAGGGATATCTACAAGGAAAGCCCACATATTATAAATAACATGGGAATCAAAGGTGAAACCCTGCATTGCTAGCAACACTCCCTCCTCAGCATCCCACGGAGCCTTCAAAACCACTGCCTGGTACTCTGTACATGTGATTCGTCCATTCAACCAGCAAATGAGCATTAAGCAACTACTGTGGTTCAGGCTTTAGGAAGATGCTAGGGATGCCCAGGTGAATAAGGTCTGGCCCTTGCTTTCAGGAAGTCCCCCAGTCTAGGAGCACTTGTGTGGCTCAGGTGGTTGTCTACCTTCAGCTCAGGTCCTGATCCCAGGGTCCCACTCTCTGCTCCTGAGGAGCCTGCTTCTCCCTCTATCCTCTGCCTGCCATTCCCCCCTGCTTGTGCGCCATCTCTCTCTCTCTCTTGCTTGTATGTCAAATGAATAAATAGAATCTTTAAAAAGAGGGAAAAAAAAAAGATACCCCCCCCCCCCCGCCAAGTCTAGCAGCCAGATGCCTCACCTGAGAACCAGACATGCCAACATGGCTGAGACAGTCTCAGTTTATGCCTGTTATCCCAATGACATTATTAATAGTGTTCACTTTCACTCTCAAAAGTGTCCTGCTTTGGTGGACATAGTCCTCTTAACCATGGCACAAGGTATAGGCACTGGTGGGAAGAGTTGTGGAAAGTGGTGGTTGTAGCTGCTCTTAAGACCATAATGAAGAAAAAAAAAAAAAAAGACCATAATGAAGAGGGGCGCCTGGGCTCAGGTCATGATCCTGGGGTCCTGGGATAGAGCCCTGCATCAGCCCTGCATTAGGCTCCCTGTTCAGTGAGGAGTCTGCTCCTCCTCCCCTGCTACCCCCTTCAAATAAATAGAACCTTCTTTTTTTTTTTTTTTTTTTTAAAGACCATGATGAAGAGACATTGGTGGAGGCAGCTTGAAAGCAAAAAACTGCCTGCTTAATATGTTACTGGAGGTCAGCCATCAGACAGAGAAAGTGGCCAGAGGATGACGCTTTTTGTGTATGTTTCCCTATTACAAGGCTTGCTGCTCCTAGTGTTAAAATTCACCTACATTTCTGGTTATGAGTAACGTTACCAACATGGCCTTCTACCTTCAGCTACATTGGACTAGGCACAATTGAGTTTCATGGATACAAAGTACCCATCAGTTGGGAGACTAGTTAAAAGAATTATGGCACCATACTGGAATATAATCCAGTCATAAAACAGAATGAGAAAGCTCTTTGTGTACTGATACAGAACGATCTCCAGAATGTACTGTGAAGTAAAATAATCAGGAGAGCGGCCCCTGGGTGGCTCAGTCGGTTAAGCATCAGTTCACAATTTGCGGGACCTGAGGATCCAGCCCAACATCACATCAAGCTCCTTGCTCAGCAGGGAGCCTGCTTGCTTCTCCATCTCCCTCTGCCTGCCACACCCCCTGCTTGTCCTCGCTTTCAAATAAATAAATAAATAAATAACATCTTTAAAAAAAAATCAGGGTAAAGAATAGCAGGTACAGTGTGTTAACATTTGTGTAAAGAAAGGGGGAAAATATCTATACACACTCTTATATGCAAAGAATATAAAAGAACAGGTAACTTTGGTGATCTGGGGAGGGAACCTAGGTGGGGGGGCAGGTGAGAGATTTCAACGTATACCCTTTTGTACTTTTTGAAGTTTGAACCACGTGCATGTGTTATCTAAAATTCTAAGTAAAATTAAAATATTTAAAAAATAAATCACTAAGTGAGTGAATAAATTCCCAGAGTCCTTCCTTCTGTGTCTGCCCGCTAATTCCTCTGACTTGCTCGATAAAATCCTTCTTACCCTTTGAAGCTCAGTTCAGAGCTGCCTCTTTCCAGAAGCCCTCCCTGACTGCCTCCCGTGCACACTTAAAACAGCCATCCTTAAAGGCTTTTACTCTGTAGCCATGGACATGAGGTTGCTGTGTGCATTTCACTTCATCCACCAGATTGAAACTTCTTCTGGCAGGGACTGGGTCTGGTATCTCTGATCTTCCGGCAGCACTGAGCTTTTTGCAAGCTGTGCTAGAAAGACACAGTGAATCACCCAGAGTTTCACACTATCTAAAATACTTTGATGACCATCAACTCCTCACAACAGCTAGTGAGAGGCTAGACAGATGGGCGTATTTGATGGATGAAGCTCCTGAGATTTAGTGGAATAGAAGTGCCTCGCTCCAAGTTACAACAAGAGAGACAGGCAGAGATTGTAGGATGCAAATTTCCAATCTAATCAAGTATTAGGTTTATACCCCATCCTGCCTGCCTGCCTGCCTGCCTTGCACACCCAGTAGTCAGGTCTTTCTTTTATCTCTAGGCTTCTTGTGCAATGGTCCACCCTCCTCTGTCCCCTCATCTAGTTCAGCATCCTTTTATCCCCCACACAGCTCCCAGAGCATTTCTCATCTCCCTTCCTCCGGTTTAAATGCTGCCAAGACTTTCACTAGTTGCTCTTCCCAGTACCTGTACTCCAGGACAAAGTCCGCTTTTCTTCAAAATTTTCACAAGGCTCCAGGGCCCAGCCCACCTGTGCAGTTCCAGTTTCCCAATTCCCATCAGATCCTGGCAAATGTCAGGAACAGGCCTTAAATGATTCCCAAGCCTCCCTCCTCCCTCCCTGGAGAATGTCAGGTCACTGGCAAGACCTGGCAAAAATGCCACCTGGGCAGCATTCTCTGACCTCACTTCTCAGTCCCCACCAAAACCCAGACTCCTAAAATAACTAACGACTGTGAAGTGTCCAGGTTGTGCACTTAGCTTGACTCATCTCTTGTTCTCGCTGTGTGACCTTGGTCTCAGCTTCCTTCACTGAAAAATGGGAATAATGTGCCAACCTGGAAGTAAGGACTCATCTGGTGGGGGCTGTTGAGGCCGCTGGTAGGGAGGAGCACGTTGTAGCTCACACCAAAGTTTGGTGGCTCCATTTCTGACACGGCATCCCCTTTAACTGACCTGCACCCCTTCCTCAAGAAGCTAGACGCACCCCAGCTCCACCCTTTCAATCCTTGTGAGGAGGGTGCCGTGGGTCACACTGACACCGCAGATTAGAGACCGCGTGGTCATTTGGCAGATTTGCAATAGGAAACAGAGGGCCATTGGGGGAGGGGACGGTGAGCAATGGCAGTCCCAGAAGAGTCTCCACCCAAGGTCAGGGCGCCCGCGGGACGTCTAAGAACGGCAAGGACGTCTCTCCGCAGCCCCGCCCCTCAAGGGGACCAGAAGCCTCTCTGTACTCGGAGTCATAGTGCGTTCCCTTTAAGGCGTTCGGGAACGTCACCGCCTTTGGTGGGCGGCCAACGAGCACGGTGCGTTTTGTCCCTCGCGCGCTTCCGTGGGCCGGGCCGGGCGCGAGGGCGGGGCAGGGGAGCGGCGGTGGGGTCAAAGGTTACAGCGCGCACCACGTGGGCCGGTGACTCCGTCCTTCCCGCAGCGGCCGCGGCGCGCAGGGCACTTGGGTTAGTGGCGCGGCGGGCGGCGCGGACAGCCGAGCAGGACGCCCGCTCCCGCCGCCATGGTCATCAAAACGGACGAGTTGCCGGCGGCTGCCCCGGCCGACGGCGCCCGGGAGCCCAGCTCGCAGGCCGGTGGCAAGGGGCGACCGGGCGCGGCCGGTGAGCGGGGCCGGGGCCAGCGGTCAGCAGGGCGGGGAGGCTGGACCGGGCCGAGTGGGCGGGTGGGTTCGGTGTTTGCAGGAACCGCCGCCTTCCCTCCGCGCCGGGCCGGATTGCATCTTATCGGGCCGCCCCCGCCCTGAAGGTCACCTTCACTGTCGCCCCCGGCTGCGGCCTGGGTTTCGCACGTGGGGTCCCGGGTAGACAGCCGTAAGGGGGACACGTGCGCGCGCACGCGGTTTTGGGTGCGCCGCCGCCGCAGACGGATAGAATCGGTAGCCCCACCCCCTGCGCGCGCGGGCATGGGTAACCCTCCCGGCTAGGGTCGCTGACACTTGCTCAGTCTGGCACCCTTCCCGTCAGGGTCTGAAGCGTTGCGTGCCTACAGGACTGCAGCCCTGCGAGTAAAGCTCAACCTGAGACTTCCCAGTCATGGTCTGTGGAGAAGAGTGCGAGCTGGGGGTGGGTGTGTATTGTAAGGGGGCTAGTCTGGTTCATTCCCAGAGGCAGTGCTTTAACCCTAGGTGTTCAGGCTCTGATCTCTTTCATGTTAGGTGTTGGCTTGATCTGCAGACCTAGAGGGTCTGCCTGCGTGTGGGGGTAGAGCCAAACTCCTTGGCAGGAGTAGGTGTTTGTGCCAGAACTTGATCATTAACCCGCCTTATTGCGAAAAGTGGATCAGCTCAGGGTTGCTGTCTTTAAGGCAAAGGTCATCCGTGTGGAGTGGAGCTCCCAGCTCTCCCCCGTGGGGTCTGTGTGGCATTGGCTTTGGGAGTGGCTGCAGCTTTTCTCTGGTGGGGCCTGCTTCATCTGTTTCTCCTGGACTTTCTCTGTTCCTTACATCATGTCTTAAATTCCAGCCTTAAGGCTGGAAGCCCTTTCCAAGCACCTTGGTTGTCATCTCCAAATCATCCTTCAGGGCCCCAGTCCTGGGCTGTGGTCCCTCTCTGTTCTGGTTAGTGATGGGATGCAGAACTACCCCTGTCTTCCACTCCCCCCAGTGCTTCTCAGCCTGGACTTGTCATCTTCATCTCCGTTCCCAGCTTCGATGGGTCAGGATGGGAACAATATTTAGGAGGCTTTCTGACTGTGTCACAGCAGTTACCTTGTGCTGGGGGTAGGTACAGTGGCAGCTTTGCTGATTGCCTAGATAAGGCCAGGGTTTGGGCAGAACAACAGATGCTGATGACTCCAGCCTGCCAGGCTTTTTACCCTGATGGGGCTCTGAATCAGTGGGGCAGAGGAGGTTGGGTCTGGCGGATTTCCCTTCTAGCAAAGAGACCTGAAGAGATAAAGTGACTTGTCCAAGGTCACACAGCATTGTAGCTGCGGGGGGCATTTGGATTTCTAGCTTGTGGCCAGCATGCCAAGGCTTCCCCTACATGTGCCAGAGGAAGCCAGGGCAGGCATGTTGGTTGGGTTTATGTTGAGAACATGGGGACTGAAGAGGGGAGAGTCTGTTGGAGGGTTTCCCTGCGGGCTTGAGTAAAGCCCTGTCTCTGCTGTGTGCTGAGAGGCTCTGTCTGGGGCAACCTGGGTCAGGGGAAGGGCACAGCTGTTCATTTTTGGGAAACTGGGAGCATGGTAGTGCTTGGGGTAGGGATGGGGGGGGGGCATTGGCCCCTTATGTCTCTGGGAATTACAGCTATCCTGAATCTATTCAAAGAAGGATCATGCCCTTAATGGTGATCCCTGAGTAGGTTCTCATCTAGGCTCCTGATCCTTAGGACTCAACTCTGGAAGGTTCTCCAGTCCCTTTGAGGAGGTAATCCAGGCCTTTTGGGGTTGGGGGCAAGGGTCAGTTACCTTGTTGGGAATAAAGCTGCTTTTAGGGGTTAAGAGAACAGGCAGGTTTTTCAAGTTCGCAGTGGTGTGTCAAGTTCCTCCTGCCTAGGGGAGGGCTCCTTAGAGTTGAGGCCCAGAGCAGAAAAGGGGCCTGGTAGACTGGGGAGGAGCCTGAGGGCTTAGGGGAGCTCTCTAACAGAATCCTAAAGCTATAAGTGTGGGGAGGTCTGAGTAGACCAGCTTGAAGATCACAGGACTATCTCCAGACCTTGCAGACCTGTCTCTGGCCAGAGGGGACAGGAAGGAGACAGATGCCCATATCATGGGGGTCTTCCATAGGCTGCCTGCCTAGCCCTACCCTTTTCTTTTGAAGCCCTGTGTTCCTGGGAGGGGTGATGTGTCTTTTGGGGCTTTACTTCCTGCTGGAGCCCCACCTGCTGAGGCCTTGACTGGGGCAGGGCTTGGCCCTGGCACAGTTTAGTGAGGGAGGCCATGCCAGACCGGGGAAGACACAGGCCGCTTGGGATATTCTAAATTTCTTTTCTTACTCCTCCTTTCTGCAGCCCATGGGGGCTCTGTGCTCCCAGTCCAGGTGTACGCTTTTATCTCCTCATTCGGATCCAGCCAGTGAAGATTAGGGGTGTGTGTGTACAGTGTGCAATTTGGGCAACCCCTTCCCATTCTGCAGAGGACCACCTTTTCCCCTTCTCTAAAGCCCAGATCCTAGGGGTGCCCCCTGGGATATGAGAAGAAGGGGTGCTGGCCCAGGGTTGTAGAGGGTGGGAAGGGTGCTGTGGTTGGAGACAGATCTGCCTACTGGCCTGAAACCTGAGTCCTGGAGGAGGAAGAGATGCCGTGTACCTGGTGGGTGCTGCAGCCTGGGGAAGTGGCACTCCAAGGCATGGATTTGGACACCTGATAGACCTGGCTCTTTCTGGACGTGGCTTGGCCACCCGTTGCCTCTGGGTCCTGGGGCAGTTTGCTTACTGGCCTCTGGGGCCTCAGTTTCCTCAAGTGAGATGGGCCAATTGAGCTGATTGAGGGACTTGCTGTGGGATGGGCCAAGCGTGAACACAGGCTTTCTGGGAACCAGAATGGAGATGGTCAATGCTGCTACTCAGAGGTCATTGCCAGGTGCCTGCCCCACCCCCTTTTCCAGAGGGTTTGAGTGTGTTTGAGAAGAGGGCAGGATAAGAGGAGCTCTGCCTGGGTCTGGCCCTTCTTACCATCTGGTCTGCATGTGTGGACGGGAGCCCTCCCCTTGGTGGGGGCTGTGGAGATGCTGAGGGTCTGCCTGGGACAGGACTGGAGGGGAGTGGTCCCGGAGGGAGCCTGTTTCTCTGCCCCCGCACTGGTTTGCATGGATGCCAGAGCAGTGCTGGCTGGGCCCTGGCAACAAGTCAGAGGCCCTGGGAAGGTGCCCTGGCGAGGCTGGGCATGTTCCTTCTCCACAGCCGAGCGGCCTTCGGCCTCTTGCTGCCAGCTCTGATTTCCCCCAGAGAGATACTTGGTTTTCTCCTGGCAGCGCAGGGGCTGCTGGGAAGGGAAGATAGAGCCTGCCAGCTTCTTGGTGGGGCTGGAGGCCTGGGGCTCCGGGTGCATTTGTCCTCTGGGAGACTGAGGGCCCTTCCCCCTTCCCACCAGAACCAGTGACTGTCAGGAAAAAAAGAGCTGCCAGGTCACCTGCAGGGGGCAGCAGGAGCCAGAGGCCTCAGCCAGCTACTTGACCCAGGAGGCAGGCAGGGTGCACAGCGTCTGCGACTGGTGGACGGGGTAGATGGGGTAGCTGTCTCATGGCTTGGGCCCGGGTCTGTGCCAGCTGTTGCTGGCAGCTGGCTGAAGCCGTCCTGCCCAACGGCACTGGGGTTGGGGCTGAGGAGAGGACCCCCTTACTGGGCCCTGCCCCTGCCAGCCAGTCCCCAGGGCCCTCGATCCCGAGGGACGCAGGTACCCCAAATGCTGGGTTCTCCTGCCCCCCTCATGGCTTCACCAGTAGTGACCCCCCTCTTGGTGGGTACAGGGAGGTGGACCTGAGCGCTGGTAGCAGCTCCCCATGGGGTCCTGGAGCCACTGGGGCCTCCTGGCCCACAGCCGTCCTTCTGGCCGACCTTGAGCAGGATGCGAGGCAGGGGGAGTGTGCCCTTCCCAGGGCTGCCCCAGCAGGCCTGGCCCCACTGAAACCCGAAGCCAGCCAGAGCTCCAGCCCTGGGCTGACCAGCTGCATGGGGGCGAGGGTAGTGGCAGAGGCCGGGACAGGGGACTCAGGCAGTGCCGAGCCCGAGCCGGAGATCTGTCTGCCTCGCTGCGGTGGCGGTTCTGAGACTCCAGAGTCCAGGAGAGGGCAGCCTCCAACTGCACCAGGTGGGCTGTGGGGGCGGGGAGCCAACCTCTTGTGGGGAGATCACTTGGCCTTAATCTAGCGGTAGGGAGATCTTCAGGGTTCCTTAGAGGAAGGAAGAGAGGCAGAGCCAGCATTCTGGGGCCATGGAGGCCCCTGGGAACCAGTCACATTCCTTTGAAATCTGATAGGGGATTGGGTACCCCCCTGGGGCATAACATGGTGCTGTGGTACCTTCTGGGCAGGTTCCCCTGCCTGGGGAAGAGGGGTGGGAGCTGTGGCTACCCTTGCCTTGTCTTCCCTGCCCTCCTTCCTATCCTTCCTGGCCCAGACTCCGGGAGTGCAGGCTACCTGTCTGGGGTCTGGTTTCTGACTTCTCACTTGTGGGGTCTTATACCTCTGCGCTGCTGTACCGTATTGGGGGGAGGGGGCTTCTTCCAACAGCAAAGCCTTTTTCAAGGACCCAGTTAAGGGAAGTGCCGCCTCATATCTGCCATTCCTCTTGCTGCTGTTGGAAGCTGACCAAGCACCGCCCTTCTCCCCACCCTCCTGCCTGCTTGGTCATAGAGTCAGCCAAGTTCTCCCTTTGGGGTGGCTGCTCACTTTAGGGGCTTGGGGTCACACTGCTGGGGCTGTGGGCTCATTAGAGAGAGGTCCTCGAGTGTCCTTGTTCTCAGGAGTTCACCTCAGGTTTGGAGAGGTGTGCTGGGACAAGATGGACGTGATAACAGTCCTTGGAGGTCCATAGTGGATAAGATTGAGGGCGGTGTGATGGCATGGCTCTTAATGGGGAATCTAGGGTCTGCTCTTGACCTTGGACAAGGCTCTGAACTTTTCTGGGCCAGGCGTCCTTATTTGGAGAGAGGTGGAGGGAACTATGTCTTAGCTCCTAGTGGTCCTGTTTATCACTGAGCTGAAGGGACAGAGGGAAGAGGGAGCTGCTTCTCCGCACACCCCCCTGGTGTGCTCTTCTGTGCTGGGCTTATCTCCTTTTCTGAGGCCTCTGGCTCTACGTTTCTGGTGGGTCTGGGTAAGGCTTACAAAAGTCTGGGGAAAATACCAGTAGGGAAGAGGAGGTGGGGTATGGACCGGGGCTGGCTGAGCTGAGCTGAGCTCAGACAAGCAAGGGGCCAGTTTGGCTGCCAGGCAGACCATGGGCAGAAATCCCCGTGGGCCAAATGGCAGGCCTGTGTCTTCCTGGCATGATTGTGAGGCAGTCCTTGCTCCCTGGGGCACGGAGAAAGGGTAGGTTTTGTCACCTGCTTTCTTCTCTTTCCCCACAGCGTGTGAACTGGGTGCTGTTCCCAACTATGGGACTTTTAACTCCACGTTTGCAGTAATTAACTCATTAATTCGGTACTTTTCTGTTGAGTGCAGGAAAGACAGAAGGAAGAAGATACAGCTGCTAGTGTGAACAATGTCCCTCAGAATGACAGAACAGTGCTCTGGGGGGTGGCCACCATGTCTCTGGGGGCAATGAGGAGGCAGTGATTCTGTTATGAAGGCCCATTTGGGCAGGCTTTAGAGAAGGGGATTTAGGGGAGCCTGGGTGGCTCAGGCAGTTAAGCGTCCGAGTCTTGATATCGGCTCAGGTCATGGTCTCAGGGTCATGAGATTCCAGCCCTGTGTCTGGCTCCGAGCGCTGAGCATAGAATCTGCTTGAGATTCTCTCTCTCCCTCTCCCCGTCCCCAACTTGTGCTCTAAATAAATAGAGAAGGGGGTTTATTTCACCTGGGCCTTGACAGATGAGTAGAAGTTTGCCCGATGCAGTGGGCAGCATGAGCTGCATAAGAGCACAGAGGTGGAAGGGAAGATGTGGAGCTTGTTCTCAGACTTCCTAGTACTTGGGTGTATCTGAGATGTTGACTGGGAGAGCTGGCTGGAGTTGAGATGTACTTTGGGCTGGTGCCTCAGAGTGTTGGCCTAATAAACTTGGATCCTGTGAGCAGTGGATTCCAAGTGGTGCTCTTGAAATAGGGAAAATGGCCTGTCCGGGGCCGTGGCTGCAGAGGCTGGGTTCCTTGACCATTGGAGATTAGGCTGGTGACTGGTGTCAGGGGGCATTTACAGAGCAGAGGCCACCTTACTGAGGTAGGTGAATTCCATGTGAACAAGATAAGACTCTGATAATGCCGAAGAGATGGCTACATGTTGAAAAGCTTGAGCAAGGCCTAGGTGAGCAGGTTAGCTGCATGGTGGGAGGGCATTTGAAGTGAAGTCATGGAAGATCAGGAGAGGCTGGGACCTTGGGACACCCTCAGCTTGGGCTTCTGGGGGTGGTGGAGCTAGAGAGCAAGGAACAGGGAACAAGGGATCTGTGGCTATAGAGAAGGGGAGGAGAGGGTGAGCAGTGGCGGGTGCTGCAGAAAAGTTACACACAGCGAAGACAATTGGGTTTGGCCCTTGGAGTGACTCTGGGGAGAGGGATTTGGATGGTGTGCTCGGATGGAAGCCAGACTGGAAGACTGAGGACTGGATGGAAAGGGAGGGCCCAGGATGTGGAGGGGAGAAAGCAGGGGTCTCCAGGTGGCCAGGGTTGAGGTAAGTTGTGTGCCCAGTGTGAGTGGGACTGTGAGGTCTCCGGTAGAGCCGAGTCTTGAGAGGAGATGCAGATGCCATTCTTTGGCGCACGTGTCCACCCAGGTGGGTAGGCAGGTGGCACCGCTTGTCTCAGCTCCTTTTCTTGTTACCTGCAGAGCTGCCGTCCGTCATGCTGCTGAATGGGGACTGTCCAGAGAGCCTAAAGAAGGAAGAAAGAGCTGCGGAGCTGCCCCGGGAAAATGGTCTGGATGAGGCTGAGCCGGGAGAGGAGACGACTGGACAGGAAGTCATTGTCATTCAGGACACAGGCTTTTCTGTGAAGATCCTGGCACCTGGGATTGAGCCCTTTTCCTTACAGGTGAGATGGAAGAAGGAGGCTGGAGACCAGAGCACAAGCCCGTTAGGAAGGACAAGGCTGGAATGCCATGCCTGGCTGTCACTTGTCCTAGTTTTACACTGTAGGGAAAGTAATATGTTCTCACCAGGGTGTTTTTGACCTTTCCCTTGGTAGGTGTCCCCTCAGGAGATGGTACAGGAGATCCACCAGGTACTCATGGACCGCGAAGACACATGCCACCGCACCTGCTTCTCACTGCACCTGGACGGCAACATGCTAGACCATTTCTCAGAGCTGCGCAGTGTTGAGGGCCTACAGGAGGGTTCGGTGCTACGTGTGGTGGAAGGTTTGTCCAGAAGTCGGGCAGCCTGCCAAGGGAGGGCACATGAAGATGGGGCCAGGTCGCACTCCACCCACCTTGGCTGGTATCTCAGTGTCACAGATGAGTGTGTGGAGGCTCAGAACAGTACTGAACTTGTGAAGGAAGGTTTGGAGCCCGGATCTGCTCCCCAGGCCTGCACATGTGTACCCTCCCAATATTGTAGGTTAAATATCAAAGTCAAGGTTTTTTAAAAAAAGAAAAAACAGTGCCAGCTGGGTTTCCTGGGTGGCTCAGTTGGTTAAGCGTCTGTCTTTGGCTTAGGTCGGCTCAGGTCATGATCCCAGGGTCCTGGGATCAAGCGCCAAGTCAGGCTCTCTGCTCAGTGGGGCATCTGCTTCTCCCTCTGCCTGCTGCTCCGTGTGCTTGTGTATATGCATGTGCACTCTCTCTGTCAGATAGATAAAGTCTTAAAAAATAAACAGTACCAAGGGCTTGAAATTAGCCCAAATTCTATAGAGAGAAAAAGTTAATGGGGCGCCTGGGTGGCTCAGTGGGTTAAGCCTTTCCCTTCGGCTCAGGTCATGATCTCAGCATCCTGGGATCCAGCCCTGCATTGGGCTCCCTGCTCAGCAGGGAGCCTGCTTCTCTCTCTCTCTGCCTGCCTGCCTCTCTGCCTACTTGTGATCTCGTCTGCCAAATAAATAAAAAAATCTTAAAAAAAAAAAAAAGTTAAATCTTGGAGCACCTGGGTGGCTCAGTGCATTAAGCATCTGCCTTCAGCTCAGGGATCGAGTCCACATCAGGCTCCCTGCTCAGCCGGAAGCATGCTTCTCCTTCTGCCCCCTCCTCTGCTTTTTTTCTCTCTCTCAAATAAATAAATAAAATCTTTAAAAAAAAAATTGATTACAGTTTAGAATTTAAAAGAAGAAAGAAAGATTAAATTTAAGGAAACTAAAGGTTTCACTGCTCTCAAATAGAGCAGTTGGGCCCCATGTACAGCAGTTGACAGATGTGGCGAGGCTGGTTTGCTTGTAAGATAAAAGTTCCCGTGACCTTGGGTCCCCAGGGGAGAGGGAACTTAGAGTTTCCAGCCAGTGTGAGCTTGTTAAAAGCAAATGTGGAAAGTGTAATGCAAGTGTGCCCAAACTTACTTGATGATGAAGTCTCCTCCCCAAAAAGAGCCCCCATTAAAATTCACAAAGCATATATTAGGGGGCAGTGTTGTAGTTACGGGGAAGTCCTCAGGTCACCCCCAAGCAAGGGCTGCCCTAGGAGAGCAGCACTGAGGCTGTGGTGTAGGGGCCCCACAGCTCCTTAGGCCTATCCACCTGGGACACCTGTGAAAGATCAGGAGATTTTTATGGGCTCCCTGAGGCCTTTGTGCTTTGGAGGCATGTTTTTTGTGCCCTTTGGCAGTAGATTCTTTGCACACAAGCATCTCTGCCTAACAGAAAGGCAGGGGGTGTTGAGTCCAGCACTCCAGCTTATGTGCTCATAGTGGAATTTGTAAGTGGAGGCTAAAAATGTGAAAATCAAGACCATCATGGTAGCTCCATGGCCGACTTCTGTGCTGGGGTTGTTGGTGCAGCAGGGGATGTGCCCTGCTTACGTGCTGCCCCTCACCTTCCCACCAGAGCCGTACACAGTCCGTGAGGCCCGCATCCACGTGCGCCACGTCCGAGACCTGCTCAAGAGCCTGGACCCATCTGATGCCTTCAACGGGGTTGACTGCAACTCCTTGTCCTTCCTGAGCGTCTTTACTGACGGCGACCTGGGAGGTGCGGGAGGCATTGGGGCTGGGGGTTGGGCAGAGGGTCCAGGGGCAAATTGGCCAGGGGTCAGTGAAGGGGCTGGGGGCCAGGCCTTGCCACCAGAAGGGGGCAGGGCTGGAGGCATCCATGCTGTGGCCAGTTTGCCCCTGGGTGGCCCTGTGCTGACCGTCAGCCTCGGGTCCCTCAGACAGCGGGAAGCGGAAGAAGGGCTTGGAGATGGACCCCATTGACTGCACGCCCCCTGAGTACATCCTTCCAGGGAGCCGGGAGCGGCCTTTGTGTCCCCTGCAGCCCCAGAACCGTGACTGGAAGGTAGTACTCCCGGAACAGAGCTGGGGAGCAGGCCCTGGGCAGGGCATTGGGGGGACAGCACTGCACCCAGAGGCCTGGCCCCCACTCATGCTTGGCCATTCTTGCAGCCCCTTCAGTGCCTGAAAGTGCTCACCATGAGCGGCTGGAACCCACCCCCTGGGAACCGCAAGATGCACGGGGACCTCATGTACCTATTTGTCATCACAGCCGAGGACCGGCAAGTCAGCATCACGGCGTCCACAAGGGGTTTTTACCTGAATCAGTGAGTCCCTTTGTGAGCCCATATGGGGCTTCGGGCACCTCTCTGTGTTGCCCTGTGCAGTGACCATCCTCTTCCCACAGGTCTACGGCATATCATTTCAACCCTAAGCCTGCCAGCCCCCGCTTCCTCAGCCATTCCCTGGTGGAGCTGCTCAACCAGATCAGCCCGACCTTCAAAAAAAATTTTGCCGTGCTGCAGAAGAAGAGGTAGCGCCTTGGCCCGGTCTCTGCCCCTTGTCTCATCCCCCATGATGGGGCAGGGCCAGCCTGCCGGCCTGAGCTTCAGCATGGCTGCCCTCAGAAGCCCTACGCCCTCAGCCCCTGGAACCCCAGAGCCTCCCTTAGGGAGCAGCAATACCCCAACACAGCAGTCCCAGAAGAGGTCCTCATTTATTTCTTCCACTAGACTGGGGGTGGGGCAGGATCTCTGGGCCCGGAGGCATGAGAGCGGGGGGAGCTTCAGAAAAGGTCACTGGGCCTGGGCTCTGAGCTTGGCCGTCTTCCCCATCTTCCCCCCTCTTGGTGCCGCAGGGTCCAGCGCCACCCCTTCGAGAGGATTGCCACCCCATTCCAGGTGTACAGTTGGACGGCCCCCCAGGCTGAGCACGCCATGGACTGTGTGCGTGCAGAGGATGCCTACACCTCCAGGCTGGGCTATGAGGAGCACATTCCTGGACAGGTGCCTGCAGCCTGGCCCCGCCCTCCCTGGGCCCCTCTCTCCCCCTCCCTGGGTGGGTGCCAGGCTGGGTTCTGTGCACCTCTGCTTGTGTCTTGTTCTCTTGGGAGCTTCTGAGACTGTCCACAGGCAGGTGGAGGAAGGGGCTGTTCAGAGCAGGTCTTGGGGCCTGGGCTGAGTCGGCATCTCCCTCCCTGGTCCCTTTGCAGACCCGGGACTGGAACGAGGAACTGCAGACGACGAGGGAACTGCCCCGCAAGAACCTGCCTGAGCGGCTGCTTCGAGAAAGAGCTATATTCAAGGTGCCTACAGCTCCCTCTGCCCGACTGGCTGCCTCAGGCCAGCTTGTCACCCGCCAAGAGGGCTAGTCAGGGTACCCTGCAGGGCACTGGCTGACTTCTCCTCTCCGGGCAGACTGTCTCAGCTCTGTTCTGTGACCTCTTTGAGACTTGGAGTCCATGGACTGAGCAGAGGGTAGGGGGACCTCCTCCACTGTGGGCTGTGTGACAGGTTTTCTTCCGGCTTCCCACCCTCTGCTCTGCCGCTGGGACCTTTTACTCCCTAGAGATGATAATGGTAAACATGAGATCTCACTGTGTTGAGTACAAACTTTGCCAGGGGCCGTGTCTGGTGTTTTACGGGCATTGCCTCCTGTCATCTTTGGGACACCTTGTAAAGATCACTGTTTGCTTTTTTTTTTTTCCCCCCCAAAGATTTTATTTATTTATTTGACAGACAGAGATCACAAGTAGGCAGAGAGGCGGGCAGAGAGCCCAATATGGGGCTCCATCCCAGGACCCTGGGATCATGACCTGAGCCAAAGGCAGAGGCTTTAACCCACTGAGCCCCCAGGCGCCCCAAGATTACTGTTACATAGATAGGGGACACAGGTCTGAGCGTTGACCTGGCCAAGTTCACCTGACACATAATGGGTGGATCTGAGACCTGCTCCTGTCCTTCCCCTCCTTGTGAGTCCCTAAGCTCTGCCGTCTCTCTGAGCATAAATTACTTTTTCTCAGAAGAGGGTTTTTTCCCCTTTTACAAGTGGGAGGAGGCCGAGGTTAGACCTCCATGACCCCGAGGGCTGTCCACCTGCCCCCACGTCTGGGCAAGCTTGACCAGGTGGGCTGAAACCTGTGGCTCTTGGGGGTGGGGCCTCACCCTCCTGGTCTTGGGCCCTCCCAGGTGCACAGCGACTTCACAGCCGCGGCCACGAGGGGCGCCATGGCGGTCATTGATGGCAATGTGATGGCCATCAACCCCAGCGAGGAGACCAAGATGCAGATGTTCATCTGGAACAATATCTTCTTTAGTCTGGGCTTTGATGTACGTGATCACTACAAGGACTTCGGTGGGGACGTGGCGGCATATGTGGCACCCACCAATGACCTGAATGGGGTGCGCACTTACAATGCAGTGGACGTGGAGGGGCTGTACACACTGGGCACGGTGGTGGTAGACTACCGTGGCTACCGCGTCACGGCCCAGTCCATCATCCCGGGCATCCTGGAGCGGGACCAGGAGCAGAGTGTCATCTATGGCTCCATTGACTTTGGCAAGACAGTGATGTCCCACCCTCGCTACCTGGAGCTGCTGGAACGCACCAGCCGGCCTCTCAAGATCCTGAGGCACCGGGTGCTCAACGACCGGGATGAGGAGGTGGAGCTCTGCTCCTCTGTGGAGTGCAAGGGCATCATCGGCAATGACGGTCGCCACTACATCCTCGACCTGCTGCGCACTTTCCCCCCTGACCTCAACTTCCTGCCCGTGCCGGGCGAGGGGCTGCCCGAGGAGTGCACCCGTGCTGGCTTCCCCCGCGCTCACCGGCACAAGCTGTGCTGCCTGCGCCAAGAGCTTGTGGATGCCTTTGTGGAGCACAGGTGAGGGCCCAGGCTTTGGAGGGCGCCCTGCCAGGAGGCAGTGCTGGGGCCTTATCCTTGCTGGGAAAAGCTTTGGCCATTGTCATTACACCCCCAGTGTCTCCTGGGTGACCTCCGGCTCTGCAGCGAGGGTATCCTGGAGCTTTATATTGGTGGAGAAGCAACAATCAGAGCAGGGGCTCCCCGTGGAGGTGGCACTCTAAATCCAAGGGGGCATAGGGAAATCTGTTAGAAGTGTTATATTTTGTTTTGAAGATTTTATATTTATTCATTTGAGAGAGAGTGATCGAGAGCACAGTAGTAAGGAGGGGCTGAGCGGGGGGAGCCCGACGCGGGGATGCGGGGCTCCATCCCAGGACCCCGGGATCATGACCTGAGCCGAAGGCAGATGGTTAACCAACTGGGCCACTCAAACCCCTGCTAAAGTGTTTTAAATGTTCCAGTGTCAGGAGGTGTCACCGCTGCTGGCATTCAGTGCTTAGGAGTCAGCCACATCAAATGTCCCACACCACAAATCAGTCTCCTCAAAATGCCAGCGAGGTTGCTGTCTCCCTTGAAGCCTGGCATGCACAGAGCCCCGGCCCCTGCCCCACTCACACTCTGTCTGCTGCCTTCCGGTTGGGAAGAGCTCAGTTTTTGCAGTGACCTGTGGTGGCTGGTTGGAGTTGCTGGGGTGCGGTGCAACCCCATGCTCATACGGGCCAGGAGTCTGGGGCATGTCACAGGTCGCTGCAGCCAGCAGGAAGCTGCTGGCCAGTGAGGCTTGCTCTCCCATGTCTTGCTCTGCTTGCCCTGCTGTGCCCTAGGTACCTCCTGTTCATGAAGCTGGCTGCCCTACAGCTCATGCAGCAGAAGGCCGGCAGGATGGAGAGCCCCAGCACGCTGGAGAATGGGGACTCCCTGTCCTCAGAGTCAAAGCCTGAAGATCCCCCGGGACCTGAGGCCGGAAGTGAGGAGGAAGGGGGTGGCGCTAGTGGCCTGGCCAAGGTGAAGGAGCTGGCAGAGACCATCGCCTCAGATGACGGGACAGGTGGGGCCGCTGTGGATGTCGGGAAGGCCAAGCTTGCGTCTGTCTTGGCAGTTTTCTCTGTGTGCATCTGGGGCGAGGCTCGGGGGCGCGTGGCACCTCCCACCGCTGGGGGAGGGGCGCTGCCTCCCAGCCGGCCGTGTCTTCACAGCAGACCCTCGAAGCCGGGAGGTGATCCGCAACGCCTGCAAGGCAGTTGGCTCCATTAGCAGCACAGCCTTTGACGTTCGCTTCAATCCTGACATCTTCTCACCAGGCAAGCTCTGCATTAGGCTGGGCAGAATCCTGTGGGGGTCATCATGGGGTCCTGGGTGCTGGTGGGTGTTGCTCTCTGTCTCCCCCACCTGCCTCCTTTCTGCCTGGCTCAGGCCTCTGTTCTCCATCCCCCAGGGGTTCGCTTCCCAGAGTCCTGCCAGGAGGAAGTTCGGGACCAGAAGCAGTTGCTGAAAGACGCCGCTGCCTTCCTGCTGTCCTGCCAGATCCCCGGCTTGGTGAGGGAGGTGCCACTGGTGTGAGGGGCTGCACGGGGCCTGCTGTGAAAGGCCCTGGTGCATCATCCATCCACTTCTGGAAACTTGTAGAACCTTTCCAGGAGTAACTTCCTTAGACCTGCTGGTCTATGAGGCAGACGGGGCAGAGTGCATTTGTCACCATCATAGAGATGGGGCCACTGACCCAGAGAGGCCAAGGGAGGCATCAGGCACAGAGTCTGCTCTGTTGTGCCTTCCAGAGCAGCTGGCATCTGGGGGTCTGGTCCTCTGAGCCCATGTGTGACAGGACAAGCGGGCACCTGTAAAAAAGGTGGGGAGGATCCTGTCCTCTGAGCCTCAACACGCTTTGTATGTAGGCTCTTTGGATGATGGGGCACTTGTTTCCTAGTAAGATCTCTCAGATCTTTGAGCCAAGTGTTCCGTGCCCTGGCCCCCTGCCTGATCTCTCTGAGGCTTGGCACAAAGTTCCAAGACTTGGCAGTGCTGGGGACCCCAAGTGGTCACCTCTGCTCTGTCCTGTGTGCCCAGAGGGGAGCCCTCATTTTTTTGGGCTCTGTCAGTGGGGCTCTCTCATCCCTGCTTCCCTCTTGGGTGGGCCTGGTTGTCACAGGGTGACTGCTGTCTCCCATTTTCCTGTTGCTTGTGCAGAAGACTGGGGCACACATTTCTCATGTCTTGACTGCTGATTTGTCTTCTTCACTCTTCCCAACTGTGAGCTCAAGTCTCAGTCTCCTCCTTCTCTCAGGACCTCAGGATAGCATGAGCTCCCCTGCCAGGAAGACCCTGGGGCGGGCTTAGGTGGAGGGCCTAGGCTGGGGGAGCCTGACATGCTGCTGCCTGCAGGTGAAGGACTGCATCGAGCACGCAGTGCTGCCCATGGACGGGGCCACGCTAGCCGAGGTGATGCGCCAGCGGGGCATTAACATGCGCTACCTGGGCAAGGTGCTCGACCTGGTTGTGCGGAGCCCGGCCCGAGAGCAGCTGGACCACATCTATGTGAGTGATGCCCGGGCTGCTGGGCTGTGCCATGGGGGAAGGGGGGCGCGCTTCGGGGCTGGGTGGAGGTCTGGGCCGGACCCAGACTCCCTTCTCTGAACCCTTGCAGAAAATCGGCATCGGAGAGCTCATTACCCGCTCCGCCAAGCACATCTTCAAGACGTACTTACAGGTAATGCCAGTACCCTTACCCCCACCACAGTGGGGCAGGTGGTGGAGGGGCCCATATGACTTGAGTCCCAAATTCCCTTGCAGGGAGTTGAGCTCTCGGGCCTCTCGGCTGCCATCAGCCACTTTCTCAACTGCTTCCTGAGCTCCTACCCCAACCCTGTGGCCCATCTGCCTGCTGACGAGCTCATCTCCAAGAAGAGGAACAGGAGGAGGAGAAACCGGCCTCCAGGGGCAGCAGATAACACAGCCTGGGCTGTCATGACACCCCAGGAGCTCTGGAAGAATATCTGCCAGGAGGCCAAGAACTACTTTGACTTCAGCCTTGAGTGGTGAGTGAGCAGCGCGGGTGGGGGCGGGGCCTCAGTCTGTGGTTGCAGGGTGTGAACTGGGAGAGGAGGAAGGGAGCAGTGGAGGGCTGCCTGCTCAGGGAGTGGGGATGAGGGTTGTTGGTGTGGGTCCTGGCTGGTGAGTACTTGGTACTCAGGTGGGGAGGCAGCAGTGGAAGAGGGGGCTAAGAGGGGCTGGGCTGCATGGGCCCACATACCGCCTCTCCCTCAGCGAGACCGTGGACCAGGCTGTGGAGACCTATGGCCTGCAGAAGATCACGCTGCTGCGGGAAATCTCCCTGAAAACTGGAATCCAGGTGGGGTGGCTCAGGGCCCCGCCCCTGCCCTCCCTCCCTCCTATGGCATCTACAGGACCATCAGGGTGGGGGGGGGGGGCATGTGGTTTTCTGGAGACCTGGGGTGGTAGGTTGGGAGGTGCTGGCCACGTGAGCATGGGGTTGAGGCCACCCGTGGGTGTTGGGCTGTGTCCCCCAGATCCTGCTGAAGGAGTACAGCTTTGACAGCCGCCACAAACCCGCATTCACCGAGGAGGACGTGCTCAATATCTTCCCCGTGGTCAAGCATGTCAACCCAAAGGCCTCGGACGCCTTCCACTTCTTCCAGAGTGGGCAGGCCAAAGTACAGCAGGGTGCGTGACCAGGTGTGGCTGGGGGGAGGGGGGTCCCCTGGCCCGGCCCTGACCTTGCCACCCTTGGGGGTGCCCTGCAGGCTTCCTGAAGGAGGGCTGTGAGCTCATCAATGAGGCCCTGAACCTGTTTAACAACGTGTACGGAGCCATGCACGTGGAGATCTGTGCCTGCTTGCGCCTCCTTGCTCGTCTCCACTACATTATGGGCGACTACGCCGAGGTGGGCCTGGAGCACCCTCTGGGCTGTGTCAGCGGAGGCCTTGGAGCCTAGTCTGGCACTGGGGGCTGGCGAGCGAGGGAGCCGGGGCTATGTTCTCACCCCATTTTGCAGGAAGCAGAGGTCCAGGCCTGGGGAACTGTGCCCCATCTGTGAGGCCAAGGGTGCTGCTCTCCTTGGGAGCCCCTCCGGGAGGAGCAGAGACCAGGGGACCCTGGGGAGTGACGTATTTGGCCTGGGCTTGCTTCCCCTGCTCTGCAGGCTCCATAGTTAGGTTGTCGGGAGAGCCGCCATGCTTGTGGACGGAGTTGGGGGTGACGACGGGGCCTCCCTTCCTAAGGAGAGTGGGAAGGATGGCTTCTTGGTCACAGGGCCTGGGACTTTGTGAGAGCTGCGTGGGGTGTCTCTAAGCGTTCCTGGGCCTGCTGGGCTTCACCTGCCTTGTTGGCCCAGGGCTTCAAGAGGCTGCTTCCTGGGGCAGGTGCCCTGTAGGCCTCCACGCCTCAACCCTAGAGTCTGTCTATTGTTTGTGTGTGCCTCTTTTTATTACTGCTTTATCTTTAGCCTCATTTTTGATTTGTATAGATGTTTGCACAGATCTTGTTAAGGGGCAAGCTATTTTAAAAGGCCTCAAAGTGGGGCATGACCTTCTGTGCTCAGAACTGAGTTTTGAACACCTCTCTGCTGAGGAGGCTGAGCCACCCAGGGGCCAGGCAGACTTGATGTGGGGAGCTCCCCACCCTGGGATGACGATTCCCCACTTCTCCCAGGCCCTGAGTAACCAACAGAAGGCTGTGCTGATGAGCGAGCGTGTGATGGGCATTGAGCACCCCAACACCATCCAGGAATATGTGAGCAGCTGGTGGGGGTGGTTAGGGTTGGGGGGCATCCGTGAGCCCCGGGCCTGACACGGCTGCCCCCACAGATGCACTTGGCCCTGTACTGCTTTGCCAGCAGCCAGCTGTCCACGGCCCTGAGCCTGCTGTACCGTGCCCGCTACCTCACCCTGCTTGTGTTCGGGGAGGATCACCCTGAGATGGCGCTGCTGGATGTGAGTGCCGGTGGGGTGGGAGGCCAGGTAGGCGCGAGCCTCAGTCCTGGGGCAGCGGGACTGAGCTGGGCCCGCCCACTGCCCTCAGAACAACATCGGGCTGGTGCTGCATGGGGTAATGGAGTATGACTTGTCGCTGCGCTTCCTGGAGAATGCACTGGCTGTCAGCACCAAGTACCACGGGCCCAAGTCCCTCAAGGTGGCCCTCAGGTGAGGCTGTGCTGGGTTAGGGGCAGAGGGGGAGAGTAGTTGGTATGTGCCTAGGGCCACAGTGACGAGGTCCCGGTTGGGGGGCACTCGGAGGGAGGGTGGACGGGAGCCAGCGTCCTGTCTTCCGGCTGGCTCCTAAGGAAATTTTATCTCAGCCTGGTCTCTCCCCCAAGCCCTGGGCCAGCTTGCTCCCCTTGGGGGGGATTCCAGAGTGGAATCTAGCCGAGTCCATGTGCGCCCGCCACGCCCCCGCCCACTCGTGTCCCTTCTGTGCTGTGCCCGCGTCCTTGCAGCCACCACCTGGTCGCCCGGGTCTACGAGAGCAAAGCCGAGTTCCGGTCAGCCCTGCAGCACGAGAAGGAAGGCTACACCATCTACAAGACCCAGGTGGGCTGCGGTGGGGGCTGAGGTGGCAGCGGGGGGGCGGGGGCCGTGTGGGGTGGCTGTGGGCTCGCTGACGGCCTCCTGCCTATCTGTCTGCCCCATAGCTGGGCGAGGACCACGAGAAGACCAAGGAGAGCTCCGAGTACCTCAAGTGCCTGACCCAGCAGGCCGTGGCCCTGCAGCGCACCATGAATGAGATCTACCGCAATGGCTCCAGCGCCAACATCCCGCCCCTCAAGGTGGGTGTCCCCTCGTGCCTGCCCCCCGACCCCCCGCGCCACTCGGGGCTCATCTTCCCTGCCGCCCCACAGTTCACAGCCCCCAGCATGGCCAGTGTCCTGGAACAGCTCAACGTCATCAACGGCATCCTCTTCATTCCTCTCAGGTGAGTCCCGCGCGCTCCTGCGGGGAAGCTGGCTTTCGTGTTGCACTTTTCCAAATAAATCATCCACTGTCATGGTTCGAATTTGAGAAGGATAGCCTGTGGTGGATTGTTCAGGGAACATTCTGCCTAGTTGAGGGAACACATGGATTTTTTTTTCCTGTTTTCCCATTTTTTTATTTGCAACAGTCGTAGCAGAGCAGGGACAGAGCTGTATT